>NC_057814.1:226518433-226606455 GCF_018294505.1 Triticum aestivum | reverse complement strand
GCTCCGGGCAAGCGTCGGGGTCTCCAATTAGGTTGTGGAATCGCCCCGAGCAATTGACGGTACCGGTGACCGCCCCCAAGGGTTGCCATTGTACGGGTTCGGTGACCGCCCTCAGGGTCCCTTAGTGGAATCACGGCATCTTGCATTGTGCGAGGGCGTGAGGAGATTACGGTGGCCCTAGTGGCTTCTTGGGGAGCATTGTGCCTCCACACCGCTCCAAACGGAGATTGCATCCGCAAGGGTGTGAACTTCGGGATACATCGTCGTCTCCGCTGCCTGGTTATCTCTTACCCGAACCCTTTACTTATGCACTTTACTTTGTGATAGCCATATTGTTTCTTTGTCATACATCTTGCTATCACTTAGTTGTCATCTTGCTTAGCATAAGTTGTTGGTGCACATAGGTGAGCCTAGTTGTTGTAGGTTTTGTGCTTGTCAAATTAACCGCTAGGTTTATTCCGCATTTGTTCAAGCCTAAACCGTAATATTTTAAAGCGCCTATTCACCCCCCCTCTAGGCGACATCCACGATCTTCAATTGGTATCAGAGCCTCGTCTCTCTTTGTTAGGGCTTAACCGCCTAGAGAGTAAGGATGTCGACTAGGGGATTAGGATTCTCTGACACTCTTAGTTTCGATGGCACAAATTTTGATGTTTGGGTAATTCGCATGCTTAATCTCTTTAGGGTCATGGACCCAAATTTAGAGCGAATTGTAGATATGGGTTTTTCTCCTCCAAAGGATCCCCAAAGATTATCTTTAGAGGATGAGAAAAACTCTTATCTCAATGCTCAAGCTTCTAATGTGCTTTTCGATGCTTTGAGCAATGTAGTTATATTTCAACTCATGCCGTTTCCGGGATGCTCATGAGTTATGGACAAAGCTTCAAGATAAATATGGTGTGTCCAAGATTCGTGGGGATGATTGTTCTCCCTCCACCTCCGGCCGTGTTGCCTTCTCAACTTCTTCTACTTCACCTATATGTGGATTGCCACAAGGTAATGTTAGGGTGAGTAGTGGTGGTCATTGCAATGATGATAGTGTGCTTTCTTGGTGATTCTTCATCACTATCTTATTGCAATGTCCTTCTTTGGACTTTAACACTTCGAGCACTCTAAATGTTTCACATGCTTGTGTTAAAGTTCTTGCATATCATGTAGAAATTGCTTGCTCAAATCTCATGATGATATGCTTGCTATGTCTTGTTGCCATGATGAAAATGTATCTATTTCCTCGAATTGTTGTGCTAACAATGTAGAGGAAACCCAACACTCCATGGAACAAGATGTGTCTTGAAGGGTGCTTCAAGGGATCCCACATCATCATCTATTGCTTTTTGCCTTATGGCCAAGGCTTCAAAGGTATCTCCCACTTTAAATCCCAATATATCTTGTGATAATATTGATGATGGCAAGAGTGATGATGATGTCGATTTGATGAAGAGAATGATGATGTTGCCTCCTTAAAAGTTAAGGGGAAATAATTTTTAAAGCTCTTCTTAAGAATAAAATTGCTCGTTCCAACTTCATGGAAATCATGTCTATTGCTATCGAGGGCAAGAAATATATTGATGAGTTGGAATCTCATCTTGAGGAGCATGAGGTCACCATTGATAAAATGGAAGGTCATGAGCGTGATTACGCTAATGAGATTGCGGACCTCTCTCAAGCTCTTGAACTTGAACAAACCACCAAGGAATCTCTTGAGGAGACTTTTGCTCTAGAATTATCGAGAGTGAGGGAATCTCGTGATAGAGCTCTTGAGGTGGCCAATGATTTTGAAACTAAAAATGAGGAGCTTGAAGTTGCGCATGCTAAACTCCTTGAGGACTTTGAGCACCTCGAAAATGGCTCAAGGGTCATTGAGAGTGAGCTCATCAAACTCACCGAGTCTTATGCTCAACTTAAAGCTTCATATTCAAAAGAGCTTGTAAATTTGCCTTCTCCTCTTGCTATTATTGATGATGCTTGTGCTACTAACTCTATTACTTGTGAAGCATCCATTTTGAAGGAGAACGTTGAGCTACGGGCTCAACTTGAGTTGCTATCTAGCAATTATGGGAAATTGGAAGAAAGCCATGAAAAGCTCTCAAGCTCTCATGATGATCTTCTAGTATCCCATAATGTGCTAAAGATAGCTCATGGGGCCATGATTGCTAAGGTAACATCTAGTGAGCCTCATATGGATACTAGCACTACTTCTAGTCAAAATGCCATATTGCCATGTGCTAGTCCTTGTAATTCATCTACTCACAATGTTGGTACATCTTGTGATGAATTGCTTTCCTTGCCTTGTTGCTCTAACGATGAAGCTTATACTTCCTCTAGTACTTGTGTTGAGACTAACCATGTAGAGGAAATCAAAGAGCTCAAGGCCCAAGTCACTTCTTTGAAGAAAGACTTGGAAAAGAGTCATGAAGGGAAATTTACACTCAACAACATCTTGAGAGTGCAAAAATCCCCCAATGACAAAGGTGGACTTGGATTCAACTCCAACAAGAAGAAGAAGTCCAAGATGAACAAAAAGAAGGGCCAAGAACAAGTCAAGAATTCGGCCAAGATTGTTTGCTTCAAGTGCAAAGTAGAAGGGCATCATGTTAGATCTTGCCCATTGAAGAAGAAGGCCATTAGTAATAAGCAACAAGGGAAGCGGCCACAAGTTCACTCTCATTCTCAACCTCAAGTTGAAGAAAGGCCTCTTCCCAAGAAAACTCAAGCTAATGCTTCTCAAGTTGAGAAATCAAGTGAGAAGAAAGTAAAGAGTAGGCGTTGCTACCTATGTCGTGAAAAAGGTCACGTCGCTTCTTCATGCACTAGTGGTAACTTATCCAACCCAATTATTATTGATGATGTCTATTCTCTTGGGAAGGATAAGGTTGGCAATGTGTTTGCCAAATTTGTTGGTACTCAAAGTGGTGTCAAGAAAAGAACCATTTGGGTAGCCAAGCCTATTGTGACTAACCTCTTAGGACCCAACTTGGTTGGGGACCAACTAGCTCATACTTGATCAATAGGTGTTCTTGGAGGGCATTGAAGACTTGGCTACATTATGAAGAATTAAGGGGACTTCATCATTCTTATTGTATCAAGCCAAGTCAATTGAATCATCAAGTTTATATCTTATATCCAATGTGCCTCCTTGCGGTAACTTGTACTTAAATTGCTTACATTGAAAGTTACTTGCCCCCGTTGCATGTTTTGGTTTTGTTCCTTGCATGTGGTTGTATATGATTGTGTCTCCAAATTGCTTATCTTGAGTAATCAAGTATAGGTATGTTGGTTTGCACTTCATGTACATGTGTGTCGTTCGTTGAGCCTTTGTGCATCTTGTTTGTATCTTAGTTGGCTCTTGTGAGAGATTAATGGAATATCCCATTATGGGGGAGTGATGTGCTTTGTGCACCTCACAATCCTATAAATGTGTGTACATGAGTAATACCATCTAGTATTGATATTTCAAGATTATCTAGTTGCTATGTGGTATGTCTTCTCATGAGAAATTCAAATTCTAAATAGTCCATTAATTATCTCTTGTTGGATCCGTTTATTTGCCTCTTGTTTATCCTTAATTGGTATCACATTATGGGGGAGTAATATGCTATGTGTATATTACTAGCCTAGAAAATGTGTACATTTGAGATATTGTCACCTAGAGTTGATATTGTAAATTATCTTGTTCCTAGGTGGCATGTTAGCTCTACAAGTTGCAATTTGCTTGTGTTCGGTGTGAAGATGATGTTGGATATCATTGTTATCTACCAACGGAAATTATTTCCAAGTACTTCTTGTCTTTTGACAATTGGTACTCACTTATGTGTGGTAGAAATTATTGATCATCTTCACGTTGGCGTTTGCTTTTGTCTTCCTTATCTCTTGCCAAGGTTGTGTCAACTCCCATTGCCTTCCGTGCCACTTGAGGATCTTGTTGTTTTCTTGATCGTGTCTAGTGTTTTCCCTGATATAGTGAACGTGGTGATCCTACCTTGTGCATTTTGTATTCAAATGCAAATTCTCTATAATGCACAACTCGTGGGGGAGCTATCCTATTTTCTATAAAACACTAAACTTGTGATCCATTTTAAGTGTGTGGTGGTGGACGGCAAGCCGTTTCTTTTTGGTACTTGTGCCATCATGAAACTTTGTAGAGAGCTTGGTTTGTTTGGAGCCATCCTCTCTTTTGGGAGTTTGATATCATTTTGTGGGTCCCAATGGATATCTCATTCCTTGATGTATCTTTTAATGATATCTTCCAAGTGATGATTTCTCCATTTGGTATTCTTTTCACTTGGTATTTCCTTGTATTTTGGTATCGGTTCTTGAAAGTCTTGAGCATGCATATTAACTTCATGTAGTTTCCTTGGCATGCTTTCTCTCTTAACCCAATATATAGGGGAAACTCCACCAAGTCTCAAATTGGATGAGATGTGCATGAATTTCATTTCCATTTTCTATATGCACATATTTATGTGGAGTTTGTCCTATGTATTGTTGGTGTTTCTAACTCTTTGGTCCCAATGAGTTTGGGTACCATTTTGTTTGTGTTGTTGTTCTAGGAACAATTGGAGATGCATTGGATGCTCGGCTCACTCACAAGGAAGGTGTTGTCACCATGGGATCTTTGGAGTCAAGCTAGGATGATCAATGAACTACTTTGTACCTTCAATTGGTATCTACTACATCCTTCCAATGTCAACTCGGTAACAAGTATCTTCATATACTTCATGCACACATTTCTTGTATCAACCTTGTGTAGGTTGCATCATGGCATGTTATTCATTCTCTCTTGTGATACTTGTTTCCTTTCTCAAAGCATCCCGACAATGATCTCTCGTTGCTAGTTGTGATGTCTTTGATGATTGTGTGGTAGGATTTCATTTATGTACAATAAGACCATATCTAGCCATGTGCTATGCTTCCAAGCAAATATCTTATTGGTATATCTATGACTTCCTTTTGGATATCTTGTTCCTTCGTGTTGTAACTATTTCGGGTGTACATCCTTCTTTGTAGATATATATCATCATGATCTTGTCTACCTAGAACCTTATACACTTGAGGGAAATTACATCTCTAGATGATATCCTTTCTTTCACGTCCACCTTGTCTTTCTTGTTATTTCTTTGGTGGCTCCGTGAAAGCTTTTGCCTTGAGTGCATGTCTTATCTCGTTGCATCTTGATGCACTCCTGCGTGGTGAAGATTATTTTCCTCATGCTTATCTCTACGAGGCTTTTGCCATCTTAATTGGTATCCCTCGTCTTGATGAGGCATTCATCTTCTATCTTCACCATGGGTTATCACAAGTGTTGGTTATTCTTTTTGCATTTTTGGTATGCTTGTGAACCCTTTTGCTTGTTTGGTGTGTGTGGGGAGGACATGTCATGCACCTTGTATCTCCACTATCCAAGACTATGTTGATGCTTAATGCTCATTCGTACATTAGTCTTCTCAAGTGCTTTGCCATGACTCACACACATCATTTTGGTTGAGCCTACTCTTAAGTTGCCTCTTTTATATGTTGCTCAACCATTTGTTTGTTGCAAGTGCTAGGCTTTGTTTCCTACATGCTCACTTGCACTTGTTGTGAGTTTCTATTGATTTTCGGGGAGTGATGATCCGATTTTGTGCACTTGGTATCCTAATGCAAATATTGTAAGGAGTGCACAAATCATGGAGAGCTTCACTAGTGCCTTTAGAACACTATGTTGCTATCTTGCACTTGTCGTGAGATTCTATTGATCTTGGGGAGCTGACGATCCTATTTTGTGCACTTTGTATCCAATTACGAATATCTTGTGTGCACAAATCATGGGGAGCTTCTCTAGTTTCTCTAGAACACTCCTTTGCTCATATCATAATATCTTTTATTCATGTGGCATGTAGGATCATTGGTCTAGTTGGCTCAATTGATATCCGTTGATTGCTTGCTTCAATTGGTATCTTTTGATTGCTTGATTGCGTGTTTCTCTCTTTGTTATGTCTTTGTGGCATATCTATCTTGTGCAATCTTTGGGCCTCAATATAGTTTGTCTTCCTCCATATATTTACCGTTGGACATGTGTATTGCATTCCACTCTCTTGTTGAGAAATACACAATTTATGGAGGAACACTTTTATATTGGCCTTCTAAGCTTTTCGCCCATTTTGGCAATCGATGCCAATGGGGGAGAAGTTTCAGAGAGTTTTGTGGAGAAGTCTTCAGAGTTTTCTCTTGCTTTGGTTTTGTTCCTAAGCATTTGCATCTCATACGCATGCATTATTGGTTGTTGCATTACATGGTGATGCATAATTCCTTATATAAACTCTCTTGAAAATGATTGTCATCAATTACCAAAATGGGGGAGATTGAAAGAACATGCGGTGCCCCCATGTTTGGTTTTGGTAATTGATGACAATCTCTATGGACTAATGGTTGCCTTGAGTTATATTTGAAGGATTTGTCCATAGGCTTTTCTTGAAGTCCATGTGTTGGTTTCAAGGAGTTTATGTGGTGACCAAGGTGTTATTAAGGAATTATCCAAAGATTGGTCATGAGTTTATGTGGTGACCAAGGTGTTATTAAGGAATTATCCAAAGATTGGTCATGTGAGAGTAGAACTTATTGCAAGCATGTCTTGAAGAAGAAGATTGTGTGATCATTCATGTTTACCTTCAAGACATCATCCAAATGAAGAGAGTTGGAAAGAGTCAAGGTTGATCAAGACTAAGTCAAGAGTGAATCAAGTTGATCAACACACAAAGCGCACAAGATGTACCGAGAGGGATCAAGCGATCCCATGCTGTGGTAAGCATTGTCGATTACGCTTTGTGTACTAACCCATGATCTTCGTGAGAGTTCTTTGTGGGGTTAGGTTGCGGTGTGCAAGTTCAAGTGAAGCATCATGAAGAGATCAAATGCTTGAAGCTTGCCGTCCATTGTGGTGACAATGGACTTGTGAAGATGTGCGGAAGAGTGGCTCACCCATAGTGGAGTATGGGGGAGCAATCAACTAGTCTTCATCGGGTCAACACAACCAAGAAAGGTGGTCCAACTTGAGGGAGTCAAGATCGTCATCATCTAGCTCAAGTGGACCATGTGCAAGGCAAAGGTTTGCTCTTGATAGGTTTTCTATTTTACCGGTCTCATGATGGTAGTTGGGAGACCGGGTTATAGGATCGATTGCCGTACTATCAAGGGGGGCTCTCGATGAGTAGCTTGATCGTATCGTTCATAGAGAGCTCAAACCATTGCATCCTTGCATCATCTTTGTTGGTTCTTGTTTGGTTCTTCTCTTTGTGAGTTTTGGAGCTTATGGTCATCTTGATGACAAGCTCGAGTTCATCGAAAACGGAGTTCACTCGCATCTTCTATGATGTTTTCGATGTTGGAGGTTATGCCGGTTCTTCTCGGTTGGAGGTTTCACTCCTCTATTTTTTGGCATACCTCCCCTGCCTCTTCTTACTTAACCAGTCGCTGTTTTGATGCTACTCGTCTTTCTCAATCCAACAAGCTTGAGTTTGCTCAATTCGGAGCTCATATGCAGAAGTTATGGCAGTTTTGGTTCCTAGCGGTAGTACCGCGGCCAGAGCGGCAGTACCGCTTATCACCCCAAGCGGTAGTACCGCTGTCCAAAGGGGTAGTACCGCCTATGGCCATAAGCGGTAGTACGGCTACGGTTCCGCGCTGGTACCGCCTCGATTTTGGGTCTTGCATTTTTCGTGTCGAGTTTTGCAGTAGTTGCACGGCAGTAAGGCACGGCAGTTCCACCTATAAGCGGTAGTACCGCCCTGATAGGCGGTAGTACCGCCTATAAGCGGTAGTACCGCTCCGGTCGGGCGGTAGTACCGCTGCTGCATTTTTGGTCCCGTGTTCTGCTCCTCCAGCGGTAGTACCGCTGGGGTGCGCGGTAGTACCGCTTATAAGCGGTACTACCGCCCCAAGGTTCATGTTTGGTTGCTCCTTTTGCCTGCTTCTTCCGCCAGAGCGGTAGTACCGCTCGTGGAGCGGTAGTACCGCTCGTGTGCGGGCTAAGCACATAACGGTTGGATTTTTCCCCTTCTATAAAAGGGGGTCTTCTTCCCCAATGAACCTTATCCTTTGAGCTCGTGTTCTTCCCCCATTGTTGACCTTCTTCGAGCTTGCTAACTCTCAATCCCTCCATGGATTCTTGCTAGTTTTTGAGGGAAAAGAGAGAGGAGATCTAGATCCACATTTCCACCAATCACTTTCTCCTCTTTGTGAGGGGAACCCCTTGGATCTAGATCTTGGAGTTCTTGGTGTTCTCCTTCTTGTTCTTCCTCTCTTTTTCCTCCCTAGCATTAGTTGCTTCGGTGGGATTTGAGAGAGAAGGACTTGGGCACTCCGTGTGCCCTTGCCATTGCATTTGGTGCATCGGTTTGAGTTCTCCACGGTGATACGTGGAAGTTACAAGTTGAGAAGCTTATTACTCTTGGGTGCTTGGTGCCCTTGAGCTTGTTCCTCTTGGGTGCTTGGGCGCCCTAGACGGTTGGTGGTGTTCGGAGCTCAATCATTGTGGTGTAAAGCTCCGGGCAAGCGTCGGGGTCTCCAATTAGGTTGTGGAGATCGCCCCGAGCAATTTGACGGGTACCGGTGACCGCCCCCAAGGGTTGCCAAAGTGTACGGGTTCGGTGACCGCCCCCAAGGGTTGCCATTTGTACGGGTTCGGTGACCGCCCTCAAGGGTCCCTTAGTGGAATCACGGCATCTTGCATTGTGCGAGGGCGTGAGGAGATTACGGTGGCCCTAGTGGCTTCTTGGGGAGCATTGTGCCTCCACACCGCTCCAAACGGAGATTAGCATCCGCAAGGGTGTGAACTTCGGGATACATCGTCGTCTCCGCGTGCCTCGGTTATCTCTTACCCGAACCCTTTACTTATGCACTTTACTTTGTGATAGCCATATTGTTTCTTGTCATATATCTTGCTATCACTTAGTTGTTTATCTTGCTTAGCATAAGTTGTTGGTGCACATAGGTGAGCCTAGTTGTTGTAGGTTTTGTGCTTGTCAAATTAACCGCTAGGTTTATTCCGCATTTGTTCAAGCCTAAACCGTAATTATTTTAAAGCGCCTATTCACCCCCCCTCTAGGCGACATCCACGATCTTTCAATTGGTATCAGAGCCTCGTCTCTCTTTATTAGGCTTAACCGCCTAGAGAGTAAGGATGTCGACTAGGGGATTAGGATTCTCTGACACTCTTAGTTTCGATGGCACAAATTTTGATGTTTGGGTAATTCGCATGCTTAATCTCTTTAGGGTCATGGACCCAAATTTAGAGCGAATTGTAGATATGGGTTTTTCTCCTCCAAAGGATCCCCAAAGATTATCTTTAGAGGATGAGAAAAACTCTTATCTCAATGCTCAAGCTTCTAATGTGCTTTTCGATGCTTTGAGCAATGTAGTTATATTTCAACTCATGCCGTTCCGGGATGCTCATGAGTTATGGACAAAGCTTCAAGATAAATATGGTGTGTCCAAGATTGTGGGGATGATTGTTCTCCCTCCACCTCCGGCCGTGTTGCCTTCTCAACTTCTTCTACTTCACCTATATGTGGATTGCCACAAGGTAATGTTAGGGTGAGTAGTGGTGGTCATTGCAATGATGATAGTGTGCTTGTTCTTGGTGATTCTTCATCACTATCTTATTGCAATGGTCCTTCTTTGGACTTTAACACTTCGAGCACTCTAAATGTTTCACATGCTTGTGTTAAAAGTTCTTGCATATCATGTAGAAATTGCTTGCTCAAATCTCATGATGATATGCTTGCTATGTCTTGTTGCCATGATGAAAATGTATCTATTTCCTCGAATTGTTGTGCTAACAATGTAGAGGAAACCCAACACTCCATGGAACAAGATGTGGTCTTGAAGGGTGCTTCAAGGGATCCCACATCATCATCTATTGCTTTTTGCCTTATGGCCAAGGCTTCAAAGGTATCTCCCACTTTAAATCCCAATATATCTTGTGATAATATTGATGATGGCAAGAGTGATGATGATGTCGATTTTGATGAAGAGAATGATGATGTTGCCTCCTTAAAAGTTAAGGGGGAAATAATTTTTAAAGCTCTTCTTAAGAATAAAATTGCTCGTTCCAACTTCATGGAAATCATGTCTATTGCTATCGAGGGCAAGAAATATATTGATGAGTTGGAATCTCGTCTTGAGGAGCATGAGGTCACCATTGATAAAATGGAAGGTCATGAGCGTGATTACGCTAATGAGATTGCGGACCTCTCTCAAGCTCTTGAACTTGAACAAACCACCAAGGAATCTCTTGAGGAGACTTTTGCTCTAGAATTATCTAGAGTGAGGGAATCTCGTGATAGAGCTCTTGAGGTGGCCAATGATTTTGAAACTAAAAATGAGGAGCTTGAAGTTGCGCATGCTAAACTCCTTGAGGACTTTGAGCACCTCGAAAATGGCTCAAGGGTCATTGAGAGTGAGCTCATCAAACTCACCGAGTCTTATGCTCAACTTAAAGCTTCATATTCAAAAGAGCTTGTAAAGTTGCCTTCTCCTCTTGCTATTATTGATGATGCTTGTGCTACTAACTCTATTACTTGTGAAGCATCCATTTTGAAGGAGAACGTTGAGCTACGGGCTCAACTTGAGTTGCTATCTAGCAATTATGGGAAATTGGAAGAAAGCCATGAAAAGCTCTCAAGCTCTCATGATGATCTTCTAGTATCCCATAATGTGCTAAAGATAGCTCATGGGGCCATGATTGCTAAGGTAACATCTAGTGAGCCTCATGTGGATACTAGCACTACTTCTAGTCAAAATGCTATATTGCCATGTGCTAGTCCTTGTAATTCATCTACTCACAATGTTGGTACATCTTGTGATGAATTGCTTTCCTTGCCTTGTTGCTCTAACGATGAAGCTTATACTTCCTCTAGTACTTGTGTTGAGACTAACCATGTAGAGGAAATCAAAGAGCTCAAGGCCCAAGTCACTTCTTTGAAGAAAGACTTGGAAAAGAGTCATGAAGGGAAATTTCCACTCAACAACATCTTGAGAGTGCAAAAATCCCCCAATGACAAAGGTGGACTTGGATTCAACTCCAACAAGAAGAAGAAGTCCAAGATGAACAAAAAGAAGGGCCAAGAACAAGTCAAGAATTCGGCCAAGATTGTTTGCTTCAAGTGCAAAGTAGAAGGGCATCATGTTAGATCTTGCCCATTGAAGAAGAAGGCCATTAGTAATAAGCAACAAGGGAAGCGGCCACAAGTTCACTCTCACTCTCAACCTCAAGTTGAAGAAAGGCCTCTTCCCAAGAAAACTCAAGCTAATGCTTCTCAAGTTGAGAAATCAAGTGAGAAGAAAGTAAAGAGTAGGCGTTGCTACCTATGTCGTGAAAAAGGTCACGTCGCTTCTTCATGCACTAGTGGTAACTTATCCAACCCAATTATTATTGATGATGTCTATTCTCTTGGGAAGGATAAGGTTGGCAATGTGTTTGCCAAATTTGTTGGTACTCAAAGTGGTGTCAAGAAAAGAACCATTTGGGTAGCCAAGCCTATTGTGACTAACCTCTTAGGACCCAACTTGGTTGGGGACCAACTAGCTCATACTTGATCAATAGGTGTTGTTGGAGGTCATTGGAGACTTGGCTACATTATGAAGAAATAAGGGGACTTCATCATTCTTATTGTCTCAAGCCAAGTCAATTGAATCATCAAGTTTATATCTTATATCCAATGTGCCTCCTTGCGGTAACTTGTACTTAAATTGCTTACATTGAAAGTTACTTGCCCCCGTTGCATGTTTTGGTTTTGTTCCTTGCATGTGGTTGTATATGATTGTGTCTCCAAATTGCTTATCTTGAGTAATCAAGTATAGGTATGTTGGTTTGCACTTCATGTACATGTGTGTCGCTCGTTGAGCCTTTGTGCATCTTGTTTGTATCTTAGTTGGCTCTTGTGAGAGATTAATGGAATATCCCATTATGGGGGAGTGATGTGCTTTGTGCACCTCACAATCCTATAAATGAGTGTACATGAGTAATACCATCTAGTATTGATATTTCAAGATTATCTAGTTGCTATGTGGTATGTCTTCTCATGAGAAATTCAAATTCTAAATAGTCCATTAATTATCTCTTGTTGGATCCGTTTACTTGCCTCTTGTTTATCCTTAATTGGTATCACATTGTGGGGGAGTAATATGCTATGTGTATATTACTAGCCTAGAAAATGTGTACATTTGAGATATTGTCACCTAGAGTTGATATTGTAAATTATCTTGTTCCTAGGTGGCATGTTAGCTCTACAAGTTGCAATTTGCTTGTGTTTGGTGTGAAGATGATGTTGGATATCATTGTTATCTACCAACGGAAATTATTTCCAAGTACTTCTTGTCTTTTGACAATTGGTACTCACTTATGTGTGGTAGAAATTATTGATCATCTTCACGTTGGCGTTTGCTTTTGTTTTCCTTATCTCTTGCCAAGTTTGTGTCAACTCCCATTGCCTTCCGTGCCACTTGAGGATCTTGTTGTTTTCTTGATCATGTCTAGTGTTTTCCTTGATATAGTGAACGTGGTGATCCTACCTTGTGCATTTTGTATTCAAATGCAAATTCTCTATAATGCACAACTCGTGGGGGAGCTATCCTATTTTCTATAAAACACTAAACTTGTGATCCATTTTAAGTGTGTGTTGGTGGACGGCAAGCCGTTTCTTTTTGGTACTTGTGCCATCATGAAACTTTGTAGAGAGCTTGGTTTGTTTGGAACCAACCTCTCTTTTGGGAGTTTGATATCATTTTGTGGGTTCCAATGGATATCTCATTCCTTGATGTATCTTTTAATGATATCTTCCAAGTGATGATTTCTCCATTTGGTATTCTTTTCACTTGGTATTTCCTTGTATTTTGGTATCGGTTCTTGAAAGTCTTGAGCATGCATATTAACTTCATGTAGTTTCCTTGGCATGCTTTCTCTCTTGACCCAATATATAGGGGAAACTCCACCAAGTCTCAAATTGGATGAGATGTGCATGAATTTCATTTCCATTTCTATATGCACATATTTATGTGGAGTTTGTCCTATGTATTGTTGGTGTTTCTAACTCTTTGGTCCCAATGAGTTTGGGTGCCATTTTGTTTGTGTTGTTGTTCTAGGAACAATTGGAGATGCATTGGATGCTCGGCTCACTCACAAGGAAGGTGTTGTCACCATGTGATCTTTGGAGTCAAGCTAGGATGATCAATGAACTACTTTGTACCTTCAATTGGTATCTACTACATCCTTCCAATGTCAACTCGGTAACAAGTATCTTCATATACTTCATGCACACATTTCTTGTATCAACCTTGTGTAGGTTGCATCATGGCATGTTATTCATTCTCTCTTGTGATACTTGTTTCCTTTCTCAAAGCATCCCGACAATGATCTCTTGTTGCTAGTTGTGATGTCTTTGATGATTGTGTGGTAGGAATTCATTTATGTACAATAAGACCATATCTAGCCATGTGCTATGCTTCCAAGCAAATATCTTATTGGTATATCTATGACTTCCTTTTGGATATCTTGTTCCTTCGTGTTGTAACTATTTCGGGTGTACATCCTTCTTTGTAGATATATATCATCATGATCTCGTCTACCTAGAACCTTATACACTTGAGGGAAATTACATCTCTAGATGATATCCTTTCTTTCACGTCCACCTTGTCTTTCTTGTTATTTCTTTGGTGGCTCCGTGAAAGCTTTTGCCTTGAGTGCATGTCTTATCTCGTTGCATCTTGATGTACTCCTGTGTGGTGAAGATTATTTTCCTCATGCTTATCTCTATGAGGCTTTTGCCATCTTAATTGGTATCCCTCGTCTTGATGAGGCATTCATTTTCTATCTTCACCATGGGTTATCACAAGTGTTGGTTATTCATTTTGCATTTTTAGTATGCTTGTGAACCCTTTTGCTAGTTTGGTGTGTGTGGGGAGGACATGTCATGCACCTTGTATCTCCACTATCCAAGACTATGTTGATACTTAATGTTCATTCATACATTAGTCTTCTCAAGTGCTTTACCATGACTCACACACATCATTTTGGTTGAGCCTACTCTTAAGTTGCCTCTTTTATATGTTGCTCAACCATTTGTTTGTTGCAAGTGCTAGGCTTTGTTTCCTACATGCTCACTTGCACTTGTTGTGATTTTCTATTGATTTTCGGGGAGTGATGATCCGATTTTGTGCACTTGGTATCCTAATGCAAATATTGTAAGGAGTGCACAAATCATGGAGAGCTTCACTAGTGCCTTTAGAACACTATGTTGCTATCTTGCACTTGTCGTGAGATTCTATTGATCTTGGGGGAGCTATGATCCTAGTTTGTGCACTTTGTATCCAAATACGAATATTCTTGTGTGCACAAATCATGGGGAGCTTCTCTAGTTTCTTTAGAACACTCTTTTGCTCATATCATAATATCTTTTATTCATGTGGCATGTAGGATCATTGGTCTAGTTGGCTCAATTGATATCCGTTGATTGCTTGCTTCAATTTGCTTGCTTCAATTGGTATCTTTTGATTGGTTGATTGCGTGTTTCTCTCTTTGTTATGTCTTTGTGGCATATCTATCTTGTGCAATCTTTGGGCCTCAATATAGTTTGTCTTCCTCCATGTATTTACCGTTGGACATGTGTATTGCATTCCACTCTCTTGTTGAGAAATACACAATTTATGTAGGAACACCTTTTATATTGGCCTTCTAAGCTTTTCGCCCATTTTGGCAATCGATGCCAATGGGGGAGAAGTTTCAGAGAGTTTTGTGGAGAAGTCTTCAGAGTTTTCTCCTTGCTTTGGTTTTGTTCCTAAGCATTTGCATCTCATACGCATGCATTATTGGTTGTTGCATTACATGGTGATGCATAATTCCTTATATAAACTCTCTTGAAAGTGATTGTCATCAATTACCAAAATGGGGGAGATTGAAAGAACATGCGGTGCCCCCATGTTTGGTTTTGGTAATTGATGACAATCTCTATGGACTAATGGTTGCCTTGAGTTATATTTGAAGGATTTGTCCATAGGCTTTTCTTGAAGTCCATGTGTTGGTTTCAAGGATTTTATGTGGTGACCAAGGTGTTATTAAGGAATTATCCAAAGATTGGTCATGAGTTTATGTGGTGACCAAGGTGTTATTAAGGAATTATCCAAAGATTGGTCATGTGAGAGTAGAACTTATTGCAAGCATGTCTTGAAGAAGAAGATTGTGTGATCATTCATGTTTACCTTCAAGACATCATCCAAATGAAGAGAGTTGGAAAGAGTCAAGGTTGATCAAGACTAAGTCAAGAGTGAATCAAGTTGATCAACACACAAAGCGCACAAGATGTACCGAGAGGGATCAAGCGATCCCATGCTGTGGTAAGCATTGTCGATTACGCTTTGTGTACTAATCCATGATCTTCGTGAGAGTTCTTTGTGGGGTTAGGTTGCGGTGTGCAAGTTCAAGTGAAGCATCATGAAGAGATCAAATGCTTGAAGCTTGCCGTCCATTGTGGTGACAATGGACTTGTGAAGATGTGCGGAAGAGTGGCTCACCCATAGTGGAGTATGGGGGAGCAATCAACTAGTCTTCATCGGGTCAACACAACCAAGAAAGGTGGTCCAACTTGAGGGAGTCAAGATCGTCATCATCTAGCTCAAGTGGACCATGTGCAAGGCAAAGGTTTGCTCTTGATAGGTTTTCTATTTTACCGGTCTCATGATGGTAGTTGGGAGACCGGGTTATAGGATCGATTGCCGTACTATCAAGGGGGGCTCTCGATGAGTAGCTTGATCGTATCGTTCATAGAGAGCTCAAACCATTGCATCCTTGCATCATCTTTGTTGGTTCTTGTTTGGTTCTTCTCTTTGTGAGTTTTGGAGCTTATGGTCATCTTGATGACAAGCTCGAGTTCATCGAAAACGGAGTTCACTCGCATCTTCTATGATGTTTTCGATGTTGGAGGTTATGCCGGTTCTTCTCGGTTGGAGGTTTCACTCCTCTATTTTTTGGCATACCTCCCCTGCCTCTTCTTACTTTAACCAGTCGCTGTTTTGATGCTACTCGTCTTTCTCAATCCAACAAGCTTGAGTTTGCTCAATTCGGAGCTCATATGCAGAAGTTATGGCAGTTTTGGCTTCCTAGCGGTAGTACCGCGGCCAGAGCGGCAGTACCGCTTATCGCCCCAAGCGGTAGTACCGCTGTCCAAAGCGGTAGTACCGCCTATGGCCATAAGCGGTAGTACGGCTACGGTTCCGTGCTGGTACCGCCTCGATTTTGGGTCTTGCATTTTTCGTGTCGAGTTTTGCAGTAGTTGCACGGCAGTAAGGCCTGGCAGTTCCACCTATAAGTGGTAGTACCGCCCTGATGGGCGGTAGTACCGCTTATAAGCGGTAGTACCGCTCCGGTCGGGCGGTAGTACCGCTACTGCATTTTTGGTCCCGTGTTCTGCTCCTCCAGCGGTAGTACCGCTGGGGTGCGCGGTAGTACCGCTTATAAGCGGTACTACCGCCCCAAGGTTCATGTTTGGTTGCTCCTTTTTCCCTGCTTCTTCCGCCAGAGCGGTAGTACCGCTCGTGGAGCGGTAGTACCGCTCGTGTGCGGGCTGAGCACATAACGGTTGGATTTTCCCCTTCTATAAAAGGGGGTCTTCTTCCCCAATGAACCTTATCCTTCGAGCTCGTGTTCTTCCCCCATTGTTGACCTTCTTCGAGCTTGCTAACTCTCAATCCCTCCATGGATTCTTGCTAGTTTTTGAGGGAAAAGAGAGAGGAGATCTAGATCCACATTTCCACCAATCACTTTCTCCTCTTTGTGAGGGGAACCCCTTGGATCTAGATCTTGGAGTTCTTGGTGTTCTCCTTCTTGTTCTTCCTCTCTTTTTCCTCCCTAGCATTAGTTGCTTCGGTGGGATTTGAGAGAGAAGGACTTGGGCACTCCGTGTGCCCTTGCCATTGCATTTGGTGCATCGGTTTGAGTTCTCCACGGTGATACGTGGAAGTTACAAGTTGAGAAGCTTATTACTCTTGGGTGCTTGGTGCCCTTGAGCTTGTTCCTCTTGGGTGCTTGGGCGCCCTAGACAGTTTGGTGGTGTTCGGAGCTCAATCATTGTGGTGTAAAGCTCCGGGCAAGCGTCGGGGTCTCCAATTAGGTTGTGGAGATCGCCCCGAGCAATTTGACGGGTACCGGTGACCGCCCCCAAGGGTTGCCAAAGTGTACGGGTTCGGTGACCGCCCCCAAGGGTTGCCATTTGTACGGGTTCGGTGACCGCCCTCAAGGGTCCCTTAGTGGAATCACGGCATCTTGCATTGTGCGAGGGCGTGAGGAGATTACGGTGGCCCTAGTGGCTTCTTGGGGAGCATTGTGCCTCCACACCGCTCCAAACGGAGATTAGCATCCGCAAGGGTGTGAACTTCGGGATACATCGTCGTCTCCGCGTGCCTCGGTTATCTCTTACCCGAACCCTTTACTTATGCACTTTACTTTGTGATAGCCATATTGTTTCTTGTCATACATCTTGCTATCACTTAGTTGTTCATCTTGCTTAGCATAAGTTGTTGGTGCACATAGGTGAGCCTAGTTGTTGTAGGTTTTTGTGCTTGTCAAATTAACCGCTAGGTTTATTCCGCATTTGTTCAAGCCTAAACCGTAATTATTTTAAAGCGCCTATTCACCCCCCCTCTAGGCGACATCCACGATCTTTCATCCTTTTTTGCGATGTTCCATGAAATTGCCACATACATCTTGTACTTTTTCATTGTGTAACCCTATCTGCAAGTTGACATGGCTAATTTCAGACATCTCTACATGATAATACATTGCATATCCCTTGCGCATATTTAAACCACCAATTAACGACTGTGTGCATAGCATAAACTAGCCATGACTCTGTGTGCTGGACTAGCAGGCACTCTAAGGGAGCCTAATGTAGTGCACTGGAATTCCTACATGCCACCTACGATTTTGTGTAATGTACTACCTCTGTTCCTAAATATATGTCTTTGTACAGATTCCAGTATGGACCACATACAGATGTATATAGATGCATTTTTGAGTGTAGATTCACTCATTTTGCTCTGTATGTAGCCTATAATGGAATCTCTAGAAAGACTTATATTTAGGAACGGAGGTACGAGGTAGTATCATGTATGACATCTACATATCTAATTTAGCAGCCAGTAGTAGAAATCATTGTCTGCACAAAGGGATTACTGGTCGAAAATCCTAGCAAAGCACGGTGGCAGGCACACAACAATACAAGAGAGAGAGACACACTTACAAGATTATAGCAATGCCTCAGTCCAGGATCTTGGTTGGCCAAGCTATTAGATCCAGAAGAAACATCATCCTTGTAGTTTTTGCCAGCTGCATAACAGGTAACAACGACATGTTAGTACATTTGAAGTACATTGGGCAGGTGATGCTGGACGGGTTTAAAGGTGAAGTACCTAGGCCATGGCGGGTGCTTGGCATCTTTCCAGACGGTGGGAATCAGGTTAGAAACGTCAAGGGTGATGACGCTGTGCAGGCTGTCGGGGTCCGGTAATGAGATCTAGAACCGTCGAGTAGGGTGTTTGTGTATCGGCTCCTGTAGGGTGGACTATGGTGTGGGTGAGGGAGTCCTGGATTAAGGGGTCCTCGGGCGTCCGGGCCATGTGACGTGGGCCGGACTGATGGGCCATGAACATACAAGACAGAAGACTTCCTCCCGTGTCCGGATGGGACTCTCCTTTGCGTGGAAGGCAAGCTTGGCGTTCGGATATGAAGATTCCTTCCTCGGTAAACCGACTCTGTACAACCCTAGGCCCCTCCGGTGTCTATATAAACCGGAGGGTTTAGTCCGTAGAGCAATCACAATCATACAGGCTAGACATCTAGGGTTTAGCCATTACGATCTCGTGGTAGATCAACTCTTGTAATCCTCGTATTCATCAAGATCAATCAAGTAGGAAGTAGGGTATTACCTCCATCAAGAGGGCCCGAACCTGGGTAAACATCGTGTCCCCCGTCTCCTGTTACCATCGACCATAGATGCACAGTTCGGGACCCCCTACCCGAGATCCGCCAGTCTTGACACCGACATTGGTGCTTTCATTGAGAGTTCCGCTGTGTCATCATCAGAAGGTTTGATGGCTCCATCAGTCATCTACAACAATGCCGCCCTGGGGGAGGTTTTTCTCCCTGGCCTGATCTTCGTATTCGGCGGCTTTGCACTGCGGGCCAACTTGCTTGGCCATCTAGAGCAGATAGACAGCTACGCCCCAGGTCACCAGATTAGTTTTGGAAATCTGGACTATGTCGCTGATATCCGAGGAGACTTGATCTTCCAAGGGTTCACGACCCCAACCTCCGCTCTGGCCTTAGATCGGGAGCACATCGCCAGGTCCGAAGACGGGATTCCTAAGCCCGCCGGACTATCTGCGGCCACTAAGCCCAGTACGGGAGAGCCGGAGGAAGTAGTGTCGCTGGCAACCATCATGAAGCTGGACTCTTCTCTCGACACTGGCTCTGAACCCTCGGAGTCAGCATCGTGTGAGCTCGGCCAAGGAGTCTCCTTCCCGCCGTACTCCATGGACTCTCTTCTCCCTGGCCAAACCTCGCCTTTAAGCGAGGCACTGGACTTGATGCGATCCCTCGTCATTACAGAGGAGCAACGTCCGAACTACACCCAACCCGGACTAGGGGCTGAGAGCGGGGAATTTTATGTCCCACCCACCACCCACTTCATAGCCACTGTCGAGGACTTAATAGACATGCTCGATTACGGCTCCGAAGACATCGATGGTATGGACGACGATGCCAGAGAAGAGCAGGCCCAAAACCCGCCGTTTACCGGACGCTGGACGGCCACCTCTTCGTATGACGTGTACATGGTGGATACACCCAAAGAGGGTGACGGTGATAACGAGAAAGATCCAGTCGAGGATAAACCTCCTGAGATACAGCCAAAGCGCCGACGTCAGCGGTGCCGCTCTAAATCACGCCGTGGAAAAGACAGTAATACAGGCACGAGAGACAACAATACTCCGGACGACGCCGAAGACCAAGAAGACCCCGTCGAGCCAACCTCTGAACAGGACGATCGGGAAGATGGGCAAGTTAGCCCTGATGAACAGGCCGTAAACAAAGACTCAGAGGACAGTAATTATCTTCCACTCTCCAAGGATGAGGTGAGCCTCGACGACGAAGACTTTATCGTGCCTGAGGAACCCCTGGAGTAGGAGCACTTTAAGCGCCGACTAATAGCCACTGCAAGGAGCCTGAAAAAGAAGCAGCAGCAGCTTCAAGCTGATCAAGATGTACTCAACAACAGGTGGACTAATGTCCTCGCAGCCGAGGAATACGGCCTCGAGCACCCAACCAAAAGTTACCCGAAGCGTAAACTGCTACCTCAATTCGACGACGAGGCACTTGAGCCCATACCATCAGCGCGTAACGTGGCCGACCGACCACCATGTGGTCGGGACAAAACGACAACTCAAGCCGAACACCGGCCCATTCAACCTCGCCGTAAAGTTAGAGACACAACAGCTCATGGATATACATATGACCTGCGGCAAGACCTGGAAAATAGAGCAGGTCAGACCAGATCGATCTACGGATCACGGGGGCGTGCCCCGGCGCGCGACGACGGCTATCTAGCCGGACGTGACAAGCATAACCACGTACGGGCCGAAAACCGCAGATGGACTGCATCCGAGCTATGTCGCGACTTGGCCCAATATAGAGGTGCCGCACACCTCCTCTGCTTCACTGATAGAGTAATGAAGCACGAATTCCCAGAAGGGTTTAAACCCGTGAATATCGGATCATATGATGGAACAACAGATCCCGCGGTATGGATTGAGGATTTTCTTCTCCATATTCATATGGACCGCGGTGATGATCGTCATGCGATCAAATACCTCCCACTAAAACTCAAGGGGCCAGCTCGCCACTGGTTAAACAGCCCGCCTGAAAACTTTATTGGTAGCTGGGAGGACATGGAAGACGCCTTCCGCGACAACTTCCAAGGCACATACGTCCGACCTCCGGATACCGATGACTTAAGTCACATAGTTCAACAGCCCGGAAAGTCAGCCAGGAAATTCTGGACTAGGTTCCTAACTAGCGGCCATTAAGCGTAGCATCCGCGACGAATGGCTCGCCCGACACCTCGGCCAAGAAAAGCCGAAGTCCATGGAAGCCCTCACGGCATTTATGACCCGCTTTTGCGCGGGCGAAGATAGCTGGCCAGCCCGTAGCAATAATAATGCAAGCGAACCTGGCACCTCTGAAGCCAGAAATAGCAACGGCAATCCCCGACGCAATAGGCACAAGCGTCGAAGCAACGGTGACAATACCGATGACACGGCGGTCAACGCCGGATTCAGTGGCTCCAAGTCCGGCCAGCGGAAGAAGCCATTTAAAAGAAACAATCCGGGCTCATCCAGCTTGGACCGGATACTCAATCGTCCATGTCAGATCCACGGCACCCCCGACAAACTAGCCAATCATACCAACAGAAGCTATTGGGTCTTTAAACATGCAGGCAAGTTAAATACCGAGAACAAGGAGAAGGGGTCGCAAAGTGAGGACGGGGACGACGAGGAGCCCCGTCCGCCGAACATAGGGGGGCAGAAGAAGTCCCCCCCCCAGGTTAAAACGGTGAGCATGATATACGTTACCCATATCCCCAAGAGGGAGCGCAAACGCGCGCTCAGGGACGTCTACGCGATAGAGCCAGTCGCCACAAAATTCAACCCATGGCCGTCTTGCCCGACCACCTTCGATCGCAGGGACCATCTGACCAGTATCCGTCATGGCGGTTCAGCCCCACTGGTCCTTGACCCAATCATTGATGGATTCCACCTCACGCAAGTCCTTATGGACGGTGGCAGCAGCCTCAACCTGCTCTATCAGGATACAGTCCGCAAGATGGGCATCGATCCATCAAGGATCAAACCCACCAAAACTACCTCTAAAGGAGTAATACCAGGTGTAGAGGCCCGCTGCATGGGCTCAATCACATTGGAAGTCGTCTTCGGATCCCCGAACAACTTCTGAAGCGAAGAATTGATCTTCGATATCGTCCCCTTCCGCAGTGGCTATCACGCACTGCTCAGACGGACTGTATTTGCTCGATTCAATGTGGTGCCACACTATGCCTATCTCAAACTCAAGATGCCCAGAGCACGCGGTGTCATAATAGTCAATGGAAACACGGAACGCTCCCTCCGTACCGAGGAGCACACCGCAGCCCTGGCAGCGGAAGTACAGAGCGGCCTTATCAAGCAGAATATTAATTCAGCGGCCAAGCTCTCGTACACTGTTAAACGAGTCTGGACTACTCCGCAGCATGACAGTCATTCTCGTCAGGAGTTCGACTAGCAATTCGGCCTCCGTCTCTGTCCCGACCAAATGGCGGCGTACGTACCGCGCGTACATAACTACGCACTCAAAATACCATGGGCAAAGACGGAGGCATAACTCGATTGTGGTCCATAATACGGCTCGACCTTCCCCGGGCACACATACTTTCCCTTTTCTTTTTATCCTTTTTAGGTTTCTTTTCCACAGGCCCCTCACGACGGCCTGATCATCGATCCTTTCAAAGGATGGATATACCAAGGCGGCAAGTAGCATAGACGTGTGGGGCTAGGTGGTCTTCTTGATGATCACTCTACCTGTTTTCAGGACCCGCACGCAGCTCCCCCTTGATCCCGGCATGTTAAACAGCCCTGTTGCTTATCGCACTATTTGTACAAATACTCTTTGACGTAATAATCAAACTATAAAGGAAACAGTTTGCGGCTCAACTTATGTGGCACTGGCTTACTACTTCATTTTATTTCGCTATTCTTATCGATTGCACCCGTACACTTTGGTACGCCTTAATTCGCCAGGGGCTTCATTGCGCTCCATACTACCGCAACAAGTTTGAACACTTTTTACAGTATAGTTGGGCACCCCGAATTTAGCATTATATGCATTGGCTCCGAATCATGTCTTTGGTCAATAGTTGGGTTGCCCGGCTCCTGTGCTTACTACCTTACATTTCGTCCTATCAGCTAGGGTAGTAAAGGGAGAACTACTGCAATTGTGTTTCTGGTTTATCCGGATAAACACCTCAGTAGAGAAAGCCAAAAACTGACTGTCATGATGCGGCGAGAGCTGGTCAGCTATTCGGAGGTTAAAATCTCTTGGGGTTTTTTCCTGCATTATGCGACGGATCGGCCTCCACCCGATCAGGTGTCTACAGCACCCTAGTCCGGATTAACAAATACTAACTAGGGGCTGCACCTACATTCCTAATGGCAAACTCCTATGGCTAAGTGAGGGTGATAAAGCCATATAGTCTGATTGCCTGGTTCGTCGCGCTAAACACCTCCTTCAAGGACCAAACTCTTGGATCAAGAGTGTTTAGGTTCCAACCCAAACACCCCCATACTACCTATGTGGGGGCTGAAGCCGACGACTGGCCAACTCTCAGATTTAATAAAACGGCCACACAGGAGGCAAAATTTTAAATATACAACAAGCATTATATTACATATTGGCTTTGTTTCATAATACAAGACGGGATAACATGAATGTATTCATTCAAAGATAATGTATTTTGCACACTGGCCCTCTACAATGCAGGATCCCTCCAGGACATCATCAAAATACCGCTCGGGCATGCGGTGCTCCTTGCCCGCGGGCGGTCCCTCAGTCGCGAGCTTGACGGCGTTCATCTTCACCCACTGCACCTTGACACGGGCGAAGGCCATCCGCGCACCTTCGATGCAGACCGACCGCTTGATGGCATCAAGCCGAGGGCAGGCATCGACCAACCACTTCACGAGCCCGAAGTAGCTGCTGGGTATGGCTTCGGCAGGCCATAGACGGATTATCAAATCCTTCATGGACAATTCAGCCACTCTATGCAGTTCAGTCAGCTGTTTCAGCTGATCGCTAAAGGGCACCGGATGCTCTGGCGCAAGGTATTGCGACCAGAACAGCTTCTCCATTGAGCTCCCCTCTTCGGCTCGGAAGAACTTCGCAGCATCAGCAACACTGCACGGCAGATCCGCAAACGCTCCTGGAGAACTCCAAATTCAGGTCAGTAAGAGTTACCTTTTCTTCACATATTTTCTCTGCATAATAAAGGCCTTACCCGCCGCGATTTTCCTGGCCTCCTGGATTTCCTGGAGGGCGGTCTGGGATTCAACCCGGGCCTCTTGTGCGCTTTGATGGGCCTTAGCAAGTTTGGACTCTTGGTCCGCAATCTTGTGCTCCAAGGACTCGCATTTCTTTACGGCGTCCTGGAGCTCCTGCTGGACCTCCCCGACACTTGCCTCGTGTTTTCTGCGGGCGGCTTGTTCATTCGTTGCTCTCTTCCGGGCCTCAGCCAGCGCGTCCTTGAGGGACTCCACCTTGGTCGCAGCTCCTATGAAATATCATGATAACATGATCAACAAAAACAATTCATATCTTTCTAGATCTGAATAGGCCATTGCATACCTTGCGTGTCCTCTAGTTGTTTTTTTCACACGGCCGAGCTCTTCCTCGGCCCACTATAGTGGTGGATGAGTAGTCTACTTGTTTCCAGTGGAGGTGGGAGGGGTAGATGCGGCCACTGAAGCAGATCCAACAAGGTGGACGCCGCTGGCAGTGAATGGGCTCTGGTACGCCGGTGGATGAGCAGTCTAGGGTTTCGAGAGGGGAGGGGTAGAAAGGCCTATGAAGTACGGACAGCGTGATGTAAGATGCTCTAGTGCTGTGGAGTTAGTCATTTTTGCGGGAGGGGGAGAGGAAATGGGGGTGCCGTGTGGTGGGGGGAACCGGAAGTTACCAAAGCAGCCCCAACCTATTATGTAGATGAGGGCGGTATTGTAACTGTTGTTCTCCGTGCACCAAGGACAAAAGGGGAATTTCGCATGCTAAAGACTAGGTGGCGGAAATTTTAGAAGGAGGCGGGAGATTTTGTCGCCCGCGGGATCTTTCGTATCTAGTTTCAACTAATTTTGGACCGTGCTAGCAGGAAGGTCATGCGAGACTATGTAGACGGGGCACGCGTCAGCAGTTAATAACTGGTGTGAAGTCCACCCCAGAAAAAAAGACAATAACTCGGGATGATGCGCCGATAACGTGGACGTTCACACGAGCGCGGCCAATCATACGGGTGTAGAGGCGTGTTCACAAAAAGGGATCAAACGCTCAGCCTATGTATTTCTCGTGTAAATGGATAATTTAGTTCCATTGGTTATTTACTTTAAACATAATGCATTGATGTGTTAGTGTAGAGGCGCACAAAAAGAAATGGATATTGTAGTCCCACAAAAGAAATGGATATTGTAGTCCGCTAATTAAAAGTGTTACCTCATATGATTACATAGCCTCCATTTCATAAATTGCGTACCCATTGAATTCATATATGAATATTACATATATTACTTCATAATAAAACCTTAAATCATCCAAGACTAATGAATTTGAATGCAAGAGTAACCATGGTGCATGTACATGATAGCTACATTGGTTGTTTGAAGAAACATCACTGTAACTTTGGCATGCACAATTGAAAAGGTTTATTTAGATAGAAAAAATGTGATATGTGAGTGTCCAATCTTTATAGCGTTGAATCGATATTGTACCTTTGGCCACTATACGAAGTAGATATTGATTTATGTTCAAGCGATGCACGTCCATGATCGCTAGATAGTGATACGTGAATGAATTGTGCAATCTCTCTCACACGCATACATATCTCATTTCCCCGTGGGCATCGGAATCACACACGCGCACTTCGTGTATTTCTCTCCCTCCGTCAAGGTTAGAATTCGTCTTTCTACCCCGTCCTACAAGTCTCTCACGCAGAAATACACCCGCTCTCTCTGTCGAACATGCCCACCCCTTTAATTCCACCCACCCACAGCCACTAATGTCTCAAAGGATAATTATGTCTCTCACACATATGCCTAAGGTTAACTCGAGTTCTGGAACCATATGAATACATACAATGGGATTCCAGCAAAGCACCTTCTGTTTAGAGATTTGGCTCTCTCTCTCTCTCTTGCTCTCTCTCTCACACACACACAAACACACACGCGCGCGTAGACATTGTTTATCACTTCATTTTTTCCTGCACTTGCATGCACACTGTTTGTTTATCTCTGTGATGCTTTAAGTATGCCTCACACCCATGCTATCTACCTATCCCTTAATATATATGTGTCACACAAACTCCTTCTCCCTACTAGCAAGATGCCCATGCATTGCACGGAACATCAAGATGCATTTGTATGAGTAGTTTATCTTGTGGGAGAAAAGGATGAACGAGGGAATGCCTTATTTGCAAATGTGGAGAGGGGTGTGGCTATATTTTTGCAAAATCGCCATAGTTTCCTTCCTATCTGTCATATATAAATCGGATGGCCCATATTGTAGGATGGCAGGAATACCATCATCACCAACTCTGTTTTTATACGAGTAGAGATATGGAAGTGTCACTGCCCCCCCACCCACCCACACACACACACTTCCCGACACCGAAGGAGTAGGGTGACACCTCGATCTTGATACTAATCTATCGATTGGCTTCTCTCTCAAACACACACACACACACTACCCGACACCGAAGGAGTAGGGTGGCACCTCGATCTTGATAGTAATCTATCTACTCCTCTTTCAAAAACACACACACGCTCGCTAGTTGTGCCTTTGTGCCTACCGCGCACACTCTCGATACATCTTGCTCTCCCTCCCCCTCCCCCCCCCCCAACCCCAACAATGACAGCAGAAGGGTGACAACTCGATCTGATCTTAATCTATCAATTGGTTTCTCTCTCAAACATTGTGTCTCTGTGCCTCGCTCAGACACACTCGATGCGTCTTTTTCTCTGTAGCCCCCTCGATATGTGGACTTCTCGCGCGCGCACAGCTGTACTGACGATGACGCTGAACCCAGTGTGCCTTGTTTTTACCGGCCTCATGTGATAGTTTTCACCATGTTTTCTGTTAATTAACAAGACAACATTTTCTTTGTTACTACTAGTGAATCTGAAATCATTCGGGGTAGATATAAAATATATCACCTCAACCCAATTATCGCATTAACTATTTTAAAAGAAACTAGCTAGATGCCCGTGCGTTGCACGGAACATCAAGATGCATTTGTATTAGTAGTTTATCTTGTGAGACACTAACAAGATGCCCATGCGTTGCACGGAACATCAAGATGCATTTATATGAGTAGTTTATCTTGTGAGAGAAAAGGATGAACGAGGGAAGGCCTTATTTGCAAATGTGGAGACGGGTGTGGATATCTTTTTGCAAAATTGCCATAGTTTCCTTCCTATCCGTCAAATATAAATCGGACGCCTATATTGCAGGATGGCAGGGACACCATCATCACCAATTCTGTATTTTATCTCTACTCCTATAAAAGACTCAGTTGGTGATGTTGGTGTGTCTGCCATCCGTCATTTCTGACCATCCGATGTCGGGTGGTTGGTGCGACATATGCCAAGGGATGGCTTATCATTGTGGGAGCCAATAAAACGTCGCCGGTGCCTGGAAACGGGATGAGGCGAAGACATGCACGCCGGCGGATCTTACCCAGGTTCGGGGCTCTCCGAGGAGATAACACCCCTAGTCCTGCTCTGCGGGGTCTCCGCATGATCACTAGATCGATAAAGGGTAGCTACAATCGCTCCTAGAGCTGTTGGGTTCAAGGGAGAAGAAGAACAAGGCTAGCTCTTGCTTCTCTCTATCTATGGTGTGTGTGCGTGCTATCTTAGAAGCCAACCCTTTGCATGGGCGCTCCGGGGGGTTTATATAGGCCTACCCCCCGGGGGTACAATGGTAATCCGACTGGGATCTGGTCCCAGCCGTCAGTGTCTACGCTCGCCGGCTTCTCCGCCGGCTGCTGGGTCCCGCCGGCTGCTGGGTCCCGCCGGCTGCCGGCTACTTGATCGACAGGCCGGTCCCACCGCCTAGGGTTTTGTCGGCGGCTGCTTACTGTAGCCGCGCCTCTGATGATGAGGGCTTTGTCGAGGCGAGCGTGGCTACAGTGGGCCGCCTCGGGGGCTATCACTGTAGCTTCACCTCGTCTTGTCTCCTTAATGCTCTTGGCCGACTAGGAAGAGCCGGGCCGCCTGCACGCCTCTCTCTGGCTGAAGGGGCCCGCAGTCCTTGGGCCGTACAGGAGTGGGTCATGGATGACGTCGAAGCTAGTGTGGCTACAGTGCCGAGCCGCACGGGAGACATCCCTCCCGTACGGCCTCCTGTAGCCATGCCCGCCTCGGGCTTCGAGGGTCGTGGGCCACACTGTGGCCACACCCCGTCATGTCGCCGTTATGTAGGAGTGGTTGTGGTCTTGGCCAGCTTCTAGGAGTCGGCGTCCTTCTTGGCTGGCTTCTTGGAGTCGGCCTCCCCCCAGTCGTCCTAGGGAGGAGTCGGTGAGGCTGGGTCGCCTTCCGGGAGTCAGCTTTAGTGGTAGCTGGCCGGGGAAGGCGGCCCAAATGCTTGGAGTGCTTGAAGGCCCAAAGGCCTGATAAATTTTCTGAAGAGCCAGGGGTAGTCGGTTAGGCTACCCATGGCCATTTACCCCGACAGTAGTCCCCAAAGCTGATTGGGCTTCGAGGTGGAGTGGGGTTCAAGAAGCTCGATCAGCTTCCTATCGTGACGAGCCGGCAGCTGGGAGCCGGCCTCAATCAGGCGCGCTGCCTTAGTCGAATTCTTCTGGAGTCGGGGGGTGGGAACCCGCAGGGACGTGCACCGGGCTGCGGGCCGGCTATGGGCCGTTGGCGCGCCACGTGGCAGGAAAGCCTACCAGCCCACGCGCGTGACGGGACGTCGCCGCAGAGAGGGGGCCCGCCACGTCCGCGCCCCGGCCCAGGTGCGGATCCTTTGTATCCCGAAACCGCCCGCACGTTCCGTGCGGCAGTTTCGGCTCGCACTTATGCGCAATAAACGCGAGACGTGGGGGGAGTGGGCGCAGTTAATCCCACGTCTCCCCCCCCCCCACGTCCGGCCTCTTCGGCCGCGTGAGGCTATAAGTAGGGGGAGGTGGAGGGCGGCAGACCCTCGCACGCTCCTCCTACTTCCTCCGTCTTCTTGCCTTGCTTGTTCTCGCGACAGCGCCTCGCCGCCGTGCTCTTCCTCCGCACGCTCCTCCGCCGCCGTGCTAGCATCCGCTATGCCTCCCCACGTAGAGCAGCTTGGCGGGGATTGGGATGGCTCCATCATCCATAACGACCACATCGACTTCCTCCACGACACCCGGCGTCTGCCCAGCGCAGACAAAGTGGAGGTCCGCCTCGCGCCAGAGAAGGAAGTCAGGCCGGCGCCGCGGGAGGGCGAGCGGGTGGTCTTCCGCTCGCACTTCCTGCGCGGCTTCGGCCTGCCAGTGAGCGCCTTCTTCCGCACCTGGCTGGAATTCTATCAGCTCCAGCCGCACCACCTCACCCCCAACGCGGTGGTGCTGCTGTCGGCCTTCGTCACCCTGTGCGAGGGCTATCTTGGCGTCCTCCCCACCCTCAAGCTCTGGGGGGAGTTCTTTCAGTCGAAGCTGGGCACGCGCGTGCGGGGCGTGCCGGCTCAGACCGGCGCCTTCATCGCGTCGCGGAGATCAGGCTCCGACAACCCCTTCCCCGTCATCACGCTGATCCAATCGGTGAAGAAGTGGCAGAAGTCATACTTCTACGTGCGGAGCATCGCTCCCCGGGGCGACTACCTCAACCTGCCGGCTTACGTAGCCGGCCCACCGGTGGGGAGGCTGCCCCAGTGGTCCTTCCGGGCGGTGACGCTGTCGCAGGGAGGAAACGCCGCCATCGCCCGCCTGCGGGTGATGGTCCAGTCGGAGGGCCTGACGGGGCCCGACCTCCTGGCCGCGTTCATCACGCGGCGGGTCCTTCCGCTCCAGAGCCGGCCTCATCTGATCTGTCAGATGAGCGGCCCGCTCGATCCGAGCCGGATGTGCACCAAGGAGATGCCGCAGCCCGACGCCGCCGACAAGGTGAATTACCTCGCCAACTGCCAACTTTCCGGAGACTGGCAATTCGGCAAGGAGCCATATAGCCGCGCCAATCCTCCGCCTACGGTACGCTCCCCTCATCTCTTTTTCTCTCTCTCTCTCTCTCAACTTTGTCGCCGAGTTCCTCTGGGCCGACACTAACTCAGTCGGCTTGCTCTTTTGACAGAGTCCTCTGCTCCGGCCGGCCGGCGGGGCAGACGTGGAGCGCCGCTTCGTCCCCGATCGGACCGAACACGACCAGGAGGACCCCGACCTGGGGGCGGTCCATATGGAGGATGCCGCCGAGCTGGACGGCGGCCAAGCCGGCGGCGAAGCAGGCGGCTCCGGGTTCACCGCTACCTTCGACGACTGGCCGAACGAGGACGAAGCCGAAGCCGTCCCGCATCGCCAGCCGGCATCCGGACGCGGCGCGGGCTCCTCCGGCGCGCAGCCTGCTCGGGGCTGAGGCCAAAAGCGTCGCGCCACCCAGGGCATGTTCGGTAGCCGGACGAAGAAGCCCAGGGGTGGGGCGGCGGCCACCAGGCGGGAAGAGGCGGCCGCGAAGGCGGCTCGCTTCCACAAAGTGGTGAAGCAGCCGCAGACGGTGTCGGCGTAAGTTCTCTCTTTCCATGTACTGTCCTTCTTTCTTTCCTTTGGTGGTTCTTGAATCTTCGTCTTCTTTTTCAATGGTCAGAGCTCCGTTATCACTTGAGCGGGCGGCCGCCGGCTCCGTTATCGAGTCGCCAGGGGGCTCTGGGAGCACCACCCGCCGCATAGATCCCCGCGCCGCCCTCCTGGAGGCGACGGAAAGGAACGCGCGGGAGGCGCGGGAGGAGCAGGAAGCGCAGGAGGCGGAGGCACGGAGGGCAGCCGCCGCCCAGGCAGCTCGGGAGGAGGAGGTGGCGAAGGCGCTCGCCGAGGCCGCAGCCAAGGCCCAGGCAGAGGCCGAGGGCGAACCGGCGGCAGGGGAGGCCTTGATGGTCACCCCCCTGCGCACCATGGCGCCCGGGGACGTGGATCCCTCGCCAGGGGGAGCCAGCGGTTCCCAGCCGGGGCTGGGAGGAAGCGGCGACGACGTCGTCATCTTGGGGGAGGCGCCGGGGCCGACTCCTCTGACTAGGGCGACTCAAGGCCGCCAGCCTGAGCCTGCGCCCGCACAGTCGGCGGAGGGCGAGCCGGCCGCGGGGGCTGAGGTGGCGGTCCGGGTTCCGCCAAGCCGGCGTGCAGGGAGGGCCGCGTCTGAACTGCAGAAGGCTGCGTCGGAGCCACAGCCGGCCGTGGGCTCCAGCTCGTCGGCCCGAGATGCGGAGGCGGCCAGCGCTACCTCGGGGTGGACGCCGGGCGGAGGGACAGCCGTGGTGAATGTCGCCGCACAAGACGTCCGGACCCGGCTGCAAAGCCAAGCCGCGGCGCTGAGGCAGTTCACCGACGAATTCCTCGCCACGCGGGCAGCCATCCGGGTTAGTATTCTCATCTTGTTCTTTCTTGATCTTGATTTCTCTCGTGGGGGTGCGTCAGCGCACCCACTGGATGTAGTCCCCGAGTTCCGAGTCGGCTGCTGAGCAGGCGGCTTGGAACTTCTTGGAGATTTTGTTTTTGCTGCTTTGGTTCTCACTTCGGTCTTGTGTCCGTCTCGCAGGACTATCACAACCTCTGAGCGGCCGCCTTCAACTCCTAGGCTCGGGAGCTGGCTCAGAAGACCGCCGATCTTACTGAAAGCCGAGGTATGTGACTTGATCTTTATCTCATGTGGGGGCGCGTCAGCGCACCCACTGGGTGTAGTCCCCGAGATTCGAGCCGACTGCTTAGCAGTCGGCTCGGATCTTCCTTGATGATTTCTCATTGCTCTTCTTCTTCTTCTATCTCTGCAGCGGCCAAAGCCAGTCTGAGGGCACAGCTGGGGGAGTCCCAGACTGCTCTTCGTGCCAAGGACGCGGAGCTCGCCGCCTTGGTGCAGGAGCGCGACCGCCTGGTCAAGAAGTTGGCCGACCAGGAGGAGGGCCACCAGGCGGCGCTGAAGGCCGCGCAGGATCGCGAAGCCACCCTCCATGCCGAGTTCGAGACGGAGGCGGCCAGCTGGGCAGAGGCCAGGCAGACTCTGGTCTCCGGCTATGGCCAGATTGAGGACCTGGTTGACGGTAAGTCGTCTACCCTTTCATCCTTTCTTGCCATCTGCCACTTCGGCTTGTTTTTCTGATTTTGGTGCTCTTCTTTTATTTTCTCCTTCGCGCAGAATACTTCCCTGGCTACTCAACTGCTGCCAACCAGGCCATCGAAGCTCGTCGCCAAGCGAAGAGGCAAGCCGGCTTCGAGATCTCGCCAACCGTCGGCCGCTCGCTGGAAGAAAAGCTCCTGGCGATCCAGGCTCGCATCCAGCCGGCTCACAGGCTGCTCCGCCGGCTTCAGCGCGCGGGATCTCAGGTCTTGGCCGCCCTCTGGCCCGGACAAGTGGTCCCTCGCACCCCAGTCGGACCGCCGACTGGCTGGAGGTGGCAGTCGGCCGCTTCGAGGCTTGGAAGGCGTCAGCGGCTCGCTCCGGCGCCAGGCGGGCGCTGGAATTCGTCAAGGCCTGGTATCCTGGCCTGAACCTAGACCAGCTGTCGACCTGGCGGCAGCAAGCCGACACAGAGCTGGAGCCGGCGCGGCCGGCCATCATTCGGCGGGCTTCAGCGATCGCCGACTACACCGACACCAACGTTTTCGCCCCCGAGGTGGACGGCAATGGAGTCGCCCAGCCGGAAGATTGGTTCGGGCTGGACCCGGCGTACGGCGAGGACTCGGCGGAGGAGATCGACTCCAGCGACGAGGGAGAAGAGGAGGAAGAGGAAGGTGAAGACGCCGAGCCGGCTGGTGGAGTGGCCGGCCAGCCTGACCGCGCCTCCAGCACTACGTCGCGGGCGAGTGCGTCTCCTGCTGCGGGAGGTGGTCAAGCCGGGACCAGCTAGGCGGCCACTCCTTCAGCCGGCGAGCTGCCTTCACCGACCAGCTCAGCCTCCAAGTCGTGCCTTAGTCTTCTTTTTGTTTTCCTGTCTTGTTACTTTTGAACAATGTTTGGTTAAGTCTGCACAATTCCACCCACTTGGTGTATTCAAACTTAAGTCTATTGCCGGCCTGTGGGCGGCTTTATGTATATAAGTTATGCAATCGGTCTTTCCTTGTACTTTCGCTTTTTGTCCTTCTGCTTTTTTCCTTGCCGCCCTCCCTTGGTTGCCGCCTCCCTAGTCAAACAGTTGCTCTGCAATCTGTGGCCGGGGAGTGCCTGGCCGAGTGGCGGCGGACATGGAGAAGCTGGCCACCGACTCGTCGCTCTCCACGCACCCTGCTTCTGTCTCTGCCTGCACGGCATTGGCACGGGCACGGGAGGCGCGGCCGCAGGCACGGGAGGCGCGGCCACCGCAGACACTGGTGGCGCGGTACGACGCGGCAGCGATGACGCCCGTACCGCGTGCTCGCCGCCGTGCCGGCGTGGAGCAACTCGCCACTCCTCATCGAGCTGAACTGGAGCGGCGAGTTGCTGAACCACGCGCCGGATTGGGGCGGCAACGGGCTCCGTCAGGCCAAGTGAGGTTGGTGAAGCACTGAGCGGCTTCGCCCGTATCCAGAGGGCTCGGCGGGCCACCCAGCCGGGTAGTATGCCGGAGAACGGCTCCTCAGAAGCCATCGGAAGAGTGGAGAAAATGGTGAAGGAGGAGATGGGGGAGCAGCGGAGGGGTGCGATTCTTGCCCGCTGTTTGTCTGGCCTCGTTTAAATAGAGGGCGGACGGTAGGAGCTCGGCGGGCGTCTAGCCTAGTTTAAACTGAGGGCGGACGGGAGGAGCTCGGCCGGTGTTGCGTTTAATTCCGGCCCGCTCATGAACGGACGTGTGGCCGGAGTAGGTTTCTTGGTTTGCATGTGGGTTTAACGAAGGGGTTTGATGGAGGCAAGGAGGCGTGTTCAGCCGGGCATGCAGCGGGCGATGCAGTACTATTCGATTTGATAGCGGGCAACGCAGTTCCCGATACGGCTTTAATGCAGACGAGGGAGGGGTAGCGGTTCCCGAAATGTTGAACGGCCAATGATGCATCCTCCTTAAATTAGCATCGTGAATGCATGAGGGAACTAATGGGAGGAGGACCGGGAAAAGAGGCTGCACGATGTGAATGCAACGTAGATTGCACTCATATAAAGGCGCCCCTCCATTCCAATGCACCTACCACATCGTACGCACCGAAGCATTTGCCAAAGCACCTACACTAAGCGCAAAAGTGCTCACTCCAGACCCATGGCAGCTATGTGCGCGAGTGGCCAGCGGTTGTGCCAGATGGTCCATGACGCCAGCCTGCGGCATGGCGCCGAGGATCGTCTCCAGACGGTGTTCGCGACCGGCTGGTGGATGGCCGCTGTTGATGCCAACTACGACTCTCAGTTGGACCAGATGATCGTTGCCACCACCAACAAGTTCACCGTCCTCAAGAAGCTCGCAAACGACATCGCCGTACTCCTCTAGCCCGCGCGCCCAGGCTCCTCATTGCCTGCCACCCTAATCGGCCTCCATGGCCGGAACCTCTTTCAAGCACTGGTGGCCCTGTGACTGCCCGCCGATGCCACGAAGAATGTCCACCTGGAGGTCGCGCTCACCGCGAGGCACCTCGCCCTGCAAGAATTCATCGACCTACACATCCACATGTACGAGCAAATCGTGTACATAGGTATCTACAAGGCCACTGAGGACGCTACGACATTGGCCTTCCTCAACTGGCTGGAAGCCTTGGATGCCTTTGCTGAGAAGCAGCTTGACCTTGCCACAAAAGCCGCCACTCCTTAGCCGCCGGCCGGTGGCCCGGCGCACTAAGTTGAGGAGGAGGAGGTCATACGTTGATGGATGCATCTTTCTTCTTGCCTCCTGTAACCACCACTGTGATCGCATCATCGTGGCCTTAATTCTTATTGTGCTATTGCTTTCTCGTTCCAGTCAATACCGACATGTGCGATCCCTTTGCTTAATTATATGCATCACTGTAACTAGTACTCCATCCGTCAATTTATAAGTTGTGCTTACCTTTTCCATCAACTTCGTGCAACGCACGGGCATCTTTCTAGAAACACTAGAACATGTCGGACCGCATCTGACCAAACCGATGACGCGCCAACCTAGCTACTACGTACCCTGCTTATCTGGCGGAAATAGCCCCACCCTAGCGTTTCCAATCGTTATTTCTATCTATCGATCGTGCCAAGGAGCAGAACCAAATGTTACAATTTATACATTTTTCTCTACTCCTACTCCTATAAAAGACTCAGTTGGTGATGGTGGTGTGTCTGCCATCCGTCGTTTCTGACCATTAGATCTGCATCTAACGGCTGTGAGGTAAGTTGTGGCATTTTTGCAACAATAGCCCATTTCTTTGCTCCAATTTGCAGAAAACCCCTTATTATCTTGAAAGCAACCACATACCTCCCTCACCTCATCAAAACAGACTGACAAATATATTTTGAGTGAAAAGTAATATATTAGGAGTATATCAAAACAAGAGTGATTTCTTTCAAGTTTGTGAACAAGTACTACTATTCTACTACTTTGGATCCGTCGCAACGCATGGGCACATTGCTAGTAAAAGGAAAAGGCCTGCCGCGTTCGCGTCACACCCCCACACGCCCGCAATTCGGGAGTACTCCACGACCCATCCGGCACGCCACATAGCTAAGGAAGGCGTGTTGACTAGCAGTTTCACTTTCATGTGGGACCGCTGTTGAGCAAACCGACTATTGGCAAACCGCACCCCGCCCGCCGCCGGGTTGGAAAAAAGAAACGAGGGGAAGATCTAGCTGTAGCACGGAAGCCAAGAAATTTGGTGCCTGATGGGGCTCGTTGATAGAGTGTTAGAGCATGGTTAATAGTATAGCCCATCTTATAGCCAATATGTACAATAGTTGATTAGAAGAGTGTACTACTTTTTTATTATATGGCCCACCTTTCACTCTCACAAAGTGCCTAGAAGCACATGCTAGAGTTGGCTCTTCACCAAGAGCCCGCTTACCTTCTCTCTCCTCTTTTCTTTCCTCCAACTAAGCAAGAATATACTAGTGTATTTCTTATAGCCAACTGACTCACCTCTATTGTACTTGCTCTTATTTATTCATAACTAGCAAGATGCCCATGTGTTGCACGGAAAATCAAGATGCATTTGTATGAGTAGTTTATGTTGTGGGAGAAAAGGATGAACAAGAGAAGGCCTTATTTGCAAATGTGGAGAGGGGTGTGGGTATCTTTTTGCAAAATTGCCATAGTTTCCTTCCTATCCGTCAGATATAAATTGGACGGCCTATATTGCAGGATGGCAGGCACACCATCATCACCAACTCTGTTTTTATAAGAGTAGAGATTTGGTTACCAAATCTCATGCGTGCAATGCGCGTGTACCTTACTAGTTGGTAGTAGTAAGAAACAAATTTCGGGTTTGGCACGAGCTCGTACTGCGGGAGCACCACAAGGCCTGCCACGGGAGTTACATTTCCCTCTCGGGGCCCACGGGACCGAGCTTCAGTGGCTTAGTGCACCGGCCTATGAGTCAATGACATGCGTACCTTAAATGAGGTTGGCCCACATGTCATTCTCATGGTGGTGGCGTAGTTCGCGACTCAGTCGCTCGAGATGAACCAGCCGGTGGTGGCGTGGCCGTGGCGAGGGTGCCATAGCTGGGCGTCGAGGCGTTATGAGGCGTAGATGGCCACACCGGCGGGTACTACCTGTAGTACAGAAGTACTCCAACTGAGGATTGATACCCGGGACGAAATGTGTCACAACCGCTGGATGAAAATTCGATGGTGCGGGAGTGCGGATCAGAGCACAGGGTGGAGCAGGCAAACCGCATCCAATCGAGTGTGGCTGTGGTAGAAAGTTAATGGTCGCCGCAGTTCTGTTGGCCCGCATGTCATGCACACAAAGGCAGAGGAGCGGTGGGGCCGAGGGGGATGAGGCGCACGTCGGGGGACGTCGTGCCGTGGGTTGGAGCGGCGTCGTGGGAATCGCGTGTGGGTGTGGCAGTGGTAGAAACAAGAAATGTGATGGTCACCGTGGTTCAACTTCCATGGACAAGATGTCATGTCTACATACACATGCATTGCATACCGCTCACTGCAAGGAGCAGTAGTAGATAAAACTTGTTCCAAAGATACCATTTTTCTGATAAAATTCTCTAGATATCATTAGTTTTTACACATGGGATTACTCCTGCAAGGGTCAATCACAACAGGTGTTTTGTAAAAAAATGCATCTTGATGTTCCCTGCAATGCATGGGCATCTTGCTAGTCATAGAAGAAGCCCACACGGGCATCTTGCCGCAGCATGTGCCACCGACCCAAACTCAATTTTTTTTTCAGACGCTTAGGTGCACCGGATGCCATGCCACGCTACAAAATGTTAAAAAAATAGCTCCAATTTTTTTAAAACCTGTTATCTTCAAACAATCAAAACAGCCCGAGGAATATATTTTGAGTGAAGCATGATTTACTTTTACTGATATATGTATATCAAAACTAGAGTGTTTATATTTCATGCCCGTGAACAAGTATTATTCTACTACTTTGGATCCATTACAACGCGCGGGCCAGCACATTGGTAGTAGTAGTCTCTATCTCTATCTCTACTCTACTCTTATAACAAAACAGAGTTGTTGATGATGGCGTGCCTGCCATCCTGTAGTATAGGCCGTCCGATTTATATCTGACGGATAGGAAGGAAACTATGGAAATTTTGCAAAAAGATACCCACACCCCACTCCACATTTGCAAATAAGGCCTTCCCTCGTTCATCCTTTTCTCCCACAAGATAAACTACTCATACAAATGCATCTTGATGTTCCGTGCAACGCACGGGCATCTTGCTAGTCTACTACTCTCTTATACTAGCAAGATGCCCATGCATTGCATGGAACATCAAGATGCATTTGTATGAGTAGTTTATCTTGTGGGAGAAACGGATGAACGTGGGAAGGCCTTATTTGCAAATGTGGAGAGGGGTGTGGGTATCTTTTTGTAAAATTGCCATAGTTTCCTTCCTATCCGTCGGATATAAATCGGATGGCCTATATTGCAGGATGGCAAGCACACCATCATCACCAACTCTTCTTTTCATAAGAGCTCTTATAAAAAGCAGAGTTGGTGATGATGGTGTGCCTGCCATCTTGCAATATAGGCCGTCCAATCTATATCTTACGGATAAGACGAAAACTATGACAATTTACCCGCACTCCTCTCCACATTTGCAGATAAGGCCTTCCCTCGTTCATTCTTTTCACCCACAAGATCTTGATGTTCCATGTAACGCATGGGCATCTTTCAAGTCTCTACTCTTATAAAAAATAGAGTTGGCGATGATGGTGTGCCTACCACCCTGCAATATAGGCCGTCCGATTTATATCTGATGGATAGGAAGAAAACTGTAATTTTGCAAAAAGAAACCTACACCCCTCTCCACATTTGCAAATAAGGCCTTCCCTCGTTCATCCTTTTCTCTCACAAGATAAACTACTCATACATATGCATCTTGATATTCCGTGCTACACACGAGGATGTTTCCTTGGGGGTCTCTCCAGCGCGGTGTGGTCGTAGTTGCAAGTTGACACCCCTTGAGATGCCGACGTTGAGGGGCACTTGGATTTTTTCCAATGAGCAGGTAAGATGAGTTTGATCACGTAGTAAATGCATTCTAAAGACTACTTCCGTGTCCATTTCCTAATTCTCCCCCTGCCCACTGTTTCACAGGTTAGGCTCGGTGCGAGTGGAGATTGGCTTGCATATGTACGGGAGGGTACCAACATCAATTTGCACAACATTTACAATGGTGACACCATTGCCATAGAACCTTTGTCCAACATTGGGATCAGCCATGCAACGGGCCACTGCCTGAATTGGTATGATGGAACCACGGTGAGATTGAAGAAGATAGCACGAACCTTGCACATGGCGGTCAAAGGTGGACGATGCTGTCTGCGGCCGATTTGTTGACGTACGAAGACGTTGTGCTCCTTTCTAACCGCATCTTCGCGGTGACAAACCAGGGGACTTGTTTCATATGGGACACATCCTACGGTATACACCCTCTCTCCCAGTTTATTTGTTTTGAATTCTTTCGTTTATAAGTTTCAAATTCAAATTTAGAGCTCCCCATCACATGTTGAGATTACAATGTCCATTAAATCGTTGCGTGCATGTATAGTAAAGAAACAAATCTCGAGTTTGGCACGAGTTCGTGCAGCGGTAGCACCACAAGGCCTGGCGCAGGAGTTACATTTACCTCTCGGGGCCCTCGGGTCTGAGCTTCAGCGCCTTACAACACCTGCCTTTGAGTCAATAACATGTGGACCCGATAGGTGGCAGGTCCACATGTAATGCTCCCAAAGGCAGAGGAGCAGTGGGGCCGAGAGGGGTGAGCTGTAGGTCGGGGGACGTGTGGTGTCATCGGTTCGAGCAGCGTCGTGGGAATCGCGTGTGGCTATGGTAGAAACTTGATGCTCGCCGTATTTCAGTTGGCCCACATGTCATGCACACAAAGGCAGAGGGGCGGTGCAGCCGAGAGGGGTGAGGCACACGTCGGGGGACGTGGTGCCGTGGGTTGGAGCGGCGTCGTGGGAATCGCGGGTGGTAGTGGATGAAACGTGATGGCCACCGTAGTTGAACTTCCCTGGACAAGCTTTCATGTCTACGGACACATGCATTGCATACCAATCACTGGAAGGAGTAGTAGAGAAAGCTAGGCGGATAAATAGTTCCTTATAGTCAAGCGGACCCACGCTACTACTTGTTCCAAAGACATGCACACCATCGAAATAGTCCATCTATGTCAACATACACAGAGAGGGAATAAATTTTTTTACAAGAGAGGAAATAGTTCATCCATCCATAATGCCCTGCTGCTAGTGCAGCATCTTCTTCTTCTTCTTCTTTTTCTTCTTCTTCTTCTTTTTCTTCTTGTTCTTCTTGTTCTCATTTTCTATGGGAGACAGCTTCGCAACAAGCTCTCTGAACCTTGCAGCTATCTCGAAACTCACACGGGCATCGAGGGTAGCATATTTTATCCGCTCGTATGTCAAGGGATAATTCTCCCATCCAGATGACCTTAATGCCAGCGTCTCGTCACCCTTCTGAAGATTTTTTCCGAGCACAAAATTTGCTACGTCGAATAGGGATGGTGTTGGTTTATCACAATATTCTACAGGAATTTTTATTTTGGTTTGTACGTCAGCGATGCTTTTCAAATCAAGGTTGTACGGCTCCAACTTATGTTTGTCCCCTGCGATGGCTGCCCCACAAAAGTATATGAACTCCTGAGACAAGAAATCGTGAAGCTCACTTGGTATGGAGGGCGCGTGTATGATGTGGTACACCAAAACATCATCTTCGAGGCACAGCTGAAGGACAGCGGCGCATTGGATCTTCCCAGTGGCACGCTCCGTGTACTCTACATCGAGACCGATGACCTTCATCTCCACCTTTTGGAGGGAGTTGGATACATTGTTGATCCACTTCCGAACAACCCTTGGGTGGTCGGTGACTGTGGCAACTATGCTCAACGAGCCTTCGATGAGGACATGTTGGACGGTAAAAACCTGCATCTCGATCTCTTTCGCCATTTGGAACCGTTGGACCGGAGGGCTATGGTTTGGAGAATTAGGATTAGATGGCTAGTCTAACTAAATAAGATGATTATTTATAGGGGCTTCAGAATTACTCCAGGAGGATGTGAAGAGGTTAAAACAATGTGAATGCAGTGTGGTTTGGATGCAAATGAAGATGAAGGAGTAGTGAAGAAGCCGAGGAAAATCGGTTCCCGATGGAGAAGTAAATGGGAGAAGTGGCCTCCAGGCAGTTGATTAGCCGGCTAGGTAGACTAAACGAAAAGGCTACGCGGGTAGACTGAGGAGTGGGGCATGTCCCTATACGTGCCCATCCTTCTAGCGCTACATGTGCCACTGGCTAGTTGAGGTCACTCTTTCGAATCACCGTGGCGAGACATTTTATGATTCCTTTTTATTTCTGCACCCCTCCTGACAGATGGGACCTATGCAAACGGATAAAAAATGTGTCGTAGCTGGTTCTGATGGATATTGGCGCATGCGTGGGAGACACAACATTCTCTAGTTAAGGAATATGCAGTTATCCTCAAAAAAGAAAAGTCCTTCTCCGCGCTTCCGCATGCATGAGAATTTGGTTCTACTCGCAATATGGATGATACCTGGAGGATGAAGTGAACCCACAGGCATGCTAGCATGGGAGTACTACTCATGTTCCTACTACTCCTACTACTAGTAGTAGTAGTACAACTGTGGTACACTTGATGGTCAAAATACTATTATTCATCCGGTCCTCATAATGAAGTGACAAGACCCTGCGCCCGAGGTGACACCAGTCCAGGCGGCATGTCCGGGATACCAAAGTCAGACTCACCTTGTGCACTGCGCAGTCACTATCACCGCCACTGTATAGCATGCCTCGCCTCGTCTCCCTCTCCCCTAGCACCACTCCATCTCCATCTCCGTCTCGCCGGAGATCCTGAGGTCACCCTTCATCATCTCACTGTGCCCCCGCGTACCCTCGCCTCGCTCGCCTCTGATGTCTACTACGCAACCTTCTTCTTGTAGACGTTGTTGGGCCTCCAAGTGCAGAGGTTTGTAGGACAGTAGCAAATTTCCCTCAAGTGGATGACCTAAGGTTTATCAATCCGTGGGAGGCGTAGGATGAAGATTGTCTCTCTCAAACAACCCTGCAACCAAATAACGAAGAGTCTCTTGTGTCCCCAACACACCCAATACAATGGTAAATTGTATAGGTGCACTAGTTCGGCGAAGAGATGGTGATACAAGTGCAATATGGATAGTAGATATGGGTATTTGTAATCTGAAAATATAAAAACAGCAAGGTAACTAATGATAAAGGTGAGCGTAAACGGTATTGCAATGCTAGGAAACAAGGCCTAGGGTTCATACTTGCACCAGTGCAAGTTCTCTCAACAATAATAACATAATTGGATCGTATAACTATCCCTCAACATGCAACAAAGAGTCACTCCAAAGTCACTAATAGCGGAGAACAAACGAAGAGATTATTGTAGGGTACGAAACCACCTCAAAGTTATTCTTTCGGATCGATCTACTCAAGAGTTTGTACTAGAATAACACCTTAAGACACATATCAACCAAAACCCTAATGTCACCTAGATACTCCAATGTCACCTCAAGTATCCGTGGGTATGATTATACGATATGCATCACACAATCTCAGATTCATCTATTCAAACCAACACAAAGAACTTCAAAGAGTGCCCCAAACTTTCTACCGGAGAGTCAAGACGAAAACGTGTGCCAACCCCTATGCATAGGTTCATGGGCGGAACCCGCAAGTTGATCACCAAAACATACATCAAGTGAATCAATAGAATACCCCATTGTCACCACGGGTATCCCATGCAAGACATACATCAAGTGTTCTCAAATCCTTAAAGACTCAATCCGATAAGATAACTTCAAAGGGAAAACTCAATCCATTAGAAGAGAGTAGAGGGGGAGAAACGTCATAAGATCCAACTATAACAGCAAAGCTCGCGATACATCAAGATCGTACCACCTCAAGAACACGAGAGAGAGAGAGAGAGAGAGAGAGAGAGATCAAATACATAGCTACTGGTACATACCCTCAGCCCCGAGGGTGAACTACTCCCTCCTCGTCATGGAGAGCACCGGGATGATGAAGATGGCCACCGGTGAAGGATCCCCCCTCCGGCAGGGTGCCGGAACAGGGTCCCAATTGGTTTTTCGTGGCCACATAGGCTTGCGGCGGCGGAACTCCCGATCTATTCTATCCCCCGATAGTTTTAGGGTATATGGATATATATATATAGGCGAAAGAAGTCGGTAAGGGGAGCCACGAGGGGCCCACGAGGGTGGGGGGCACGCCCAGGGGGCAGGCGCGCCTCCCTGCTCGTGGCCACCTCGAAGCTTCCCTGACGTCTACTCCAAGTCTCATGGATTGCTTCCATTCCAAAAATATCTCTCCCGAAGGTTTCATTCCGTTTGGACTCCGTTTGATATTCCTTTTCTTCAAAACACCGAAATAGGCAAGAAAACAACAATTTGGGTTGGGCCTCCGTTTAATAGGTTAGTCCCAAAAATAATATAAAAGTGTATAATAAAGCCCATAGACATCCAAAACAGATAATATAATAGCAAGGAACAATCAAAAATTATAGATACGTTGGAGACGTATCAGCATCCCCAAGCTTAATTCCTGCTCGTCCTCGAGTAGGTAAATGATAAAAACAGAATTGTTGATGTGGAATGCTACCTAACATATTTATCCATGTAATTCTCTTTATTGTGGCAAGAATATTCAGATCCATAAGATTCAAGACAAAAGTTTAATATTGCCATAAAAATAATAATACTTCAAGCATACTAACAAAGTAATCATGTCTTCTCAAAATAACATGGCCAAAGAAAGCTATCCCTACAAAATCATATAGTCTGGCTATGCTCTATCTTCATCACACAAAATATTTAAATCATGCACAACCCAGATGACAAGCCAAGCAATTGTTTCATACTTTTGATGTTCTCAAACTTTTTCAACTTTCACGCAATACATGAGCGTGAGCCATGGACATAGCACTATAGGTGGAATAGAATGGTGGTTCTGGAGAAGACAAAAAGGAGAAGATAGTCTCACATCAACTAGGCGTATCAACGGGCTATGGAGATGCCCATCAATAGATATCAATGTGAGTGAGTAGGGATTTCCATGCAATAGATGCACTAGAGCTATAAGTGTATGAAAGCTCAAAAAGAAACTAAGTGGGTGTGCATCCAACTCGCTTGCTCACGAAGACCTAGGGCATTTTGAGGAAGCCCATCATTGGAATATACAAGCCAAGTTCTATAATGAAAGATTCCCACTAGTATATGAAAGTAACAACATAGGAGACTCTCTATCATGAAGATCATGGTGCTACTTTGAAGCAAAAGTGTGGTAAAAGGATAGTAGCATTGTCCCTTCTCTCTTTTTCTCTCATTTTTTTATTTTTTTTATTTGGGCCTTTTCTCCTTTTTTTATGGCCTCTTTTCCTTTTTTTAGTCCGGAGTCTCATCCCGACTTGTGGGGGAATCATAGTCTCCACCATCCTTTCCTCACTGGGACAGTGCTCTAATAATGATGATCATCACACTTATATTTTCTTACAACTCAAGAATTACAACTCAATACTTAGAACAACAATATGACTCTATATGAATGCCTCCGGCGGTCTACCGGGATGTGCAATGACTCATCAGTGACATGTATGAAAGAATTATGAATGGTGGCTTTGCCACAAATACGATGTCAACTACATGATCATGCAAAGCAATATGACAATGATGGAGCGTGTCATAATAAACGGAACGGTGGAAAGTTGCATGGAAATATATCTCGGAATGGCTATGGAAATGCCATAATAGGTAGGTATGGTGGCTGTTTTGAGGAAGGTATATGGTGGGTGTATGATACCGGCGAAAGGTGCGCGGTATTAGAGAGGCTAGCAATGGTGGAAGGATGAGAGTTCGTATAATCCATGGACTCAACATTAGTCATAGAGAGCTCATATACTTATTGCAAAAATCTATTAGTTATTGAAACAAAGTACTACGCGCATGCTCCTAGGGGGATAGATTGGTAGGAAAAGACCATCGCTCGTCCCCGACCGCCACTCATAAGGAAGACAATCAATAAATAAATCATGCTCCGACTTCATCACATAACGGTTCACCATACGTGCATGCTACGGGAATCACAAACTTTAACACAAGTATCTCTCATATTCACAGCTACTCCACCAGCATGACTCTAATATCACCATCTTCATATCTCAAAACAATCATAAAGAATCAAACTTCTCATAGTATTCAATGCACTTTATATGAAAGTTTTTATTATACCCATCTTGGATGCCCATCATATTAGGACTAAATTCATAACCAAAACAAATTACCATGCTGTTTAGGACTCTCAAAATAATATAAGTGAAGCACGAGAGTTCATCTATTTCTTTGAAATAAAACCACCGCCGTGCTCTAAAAGGGTATAAGTGAAGCACTAGAGCAAACAACAAACTACTCCGAAAGATATAAGTGAAGATCAATGAGTAGTCGAATAATTATGCAACTATGTGAAGACTCTCTAACATTTAAGAATTTCAGATCTTGGTACTTTACTCAAGCAACAATAAAATGACGCTCCAAGCAAAACACATATCATGTGGTGAATAAAAATATAGCTCCAAGTAAAGTTACCGATGAACGAAGACGAATGAGGGGATGCCATCCGGGGCATCCCCAAGCTTAGGCTCTTGGTTGTCCTTGAATATTACCTTGGGGTGCCTTGGGAATCCCCAAGATTAGGCTCTTGCCACTCCTTATTCCATAGTCCATCGAATCTTTACCCAAAACCTGAAAACTTCACAACACAAAACTTAACAGAAAGTCTCGTGAGCTCCGTTAGCGAAAGAAAACAAAACACAACTTCAACGTACTGTAATGAACTCATTATTTATTTGTATTGGTGTTAAATCTACTGTATTCCAACTTCTCTATGGTTTATAAACTATTTTACTAGCCATAGATTCGTCAAAATAAGCAAACAACACACGGAAAACAGAATCTATCAAAAACAGAACAGTCTGTAGTAATCTGTAACTAACGCAAACTTCTGGAACTCAAAAAATTCTACCAAAATAGGAAGACCTAGATAATTTGATTATTGATCTGCTGCAATTGGAATCAGTATTTTATCACGTTCTGGTGATTTTAAACAATTGTTTTCGTGAACAGAAAGTTTCTGGAATTTTCAGCAAGATCAAATAACTATCATCCAAGAAGATCCTATAGGTCTTACTTGGCACAAACACTAATTAAAACATAAAACCACATCTAACCAGAGGCTAGATGAATTATTTATTACTAAACAGGAGCAAAAAGTAAAGAACAAAAATAAAATTGGGTTGCCTCCCAACAAGCGCTTTTCTTTAATGCCTTTTAGCTAGGCATGATGATTTCAATGATGCTCGCATAAAAGATAAGAAATGAAACACAAAGAGAGCATCATGAAGCATATGACTAGCACATTTAAGTCTAACCCACTTCCTATGCATAGGGATTTTGTGAGCAAACAACTTATGGGAACAATAATCAACTAGCATAGGAAGGCAAAACAAGCATAACTTCAAGATTTTCAACACATAAAGAGGAAACTTGATATTATTGCAATATGTAGAAGCATATGATCCTCTCTCATAATAGTTTTCAGTAGCATCATTAATGAATTCAACGATATAACCAGCACCTAAAGCATTCTTTTCATGATCTACTTGCATAGAAAATTTATTACTCTCCACATAAGCAAAATTCTTCTCATTCGGAATAGTGGGAGTATCATAAGAGACTTGAATACTATAAATTGTTTCCACATTAAAGGAGTAATGTTCAGAAAAAGGGTAATCATAATCATGACAAGTTTTATCATCACTACTTTTTATAGCATAAGTGTCATCACAATAATCATCATAAGTAGAAACTTTGTTCTCATCATAATCAATTGAAACCTCTTCCGAAATAGTGGATTCATCACTAAATAAAGTCATGACCTCTCCAAATCCACTTTCATAATTATCACAATAAGATTCAATATCCTCCAAAATAGTGGGATCATGACTCCCTAAAGTTGACACTCTTCCAAACTCACTTTCATCAATATAACCATCATAAACAGGAGGCATGCTATCATCATAATAAATTTTCTCATCAAAACTTGGGAGGCTAAAAATATCATCTTCCTTAAACATAGCCTCCCCAAGCTTGGGATAAACATTAATTGCAGCAAATATATTCTCAAACTTGTCATTCTCATCAAACATAGCATCCCCAAGCTTGGGCGTTTTCATATCATAAGCATAATCATTGTCATCATTAATAGTATGGATACCACCAATAGTATAGCAATTATCATCATCACAATGAGTAGTAGGAGCAACATCATTTGGGAGGGATACCTTTTTACCTTTGCTTCTCCGTTTTTTCTTTTTCTTCTTCACATCATGTGTGGGTTCAATCCTATTTTTGGAGCTCCTTATTAATGAGATTGGTTGAATAGAAGGCTCCTCGTTACCTGATTCATCATAAGAAATAATAGGAGAATATTGGGAAGTCTCTTCCCTTTCGTTAGTATTATCTTCATATTATATTTGTTTTATTTTCTTTATGTAATTGGCAATATAAGGATTTTCAATGCAATTCACCGCACAATACATATAAATTTCTTCTAGATCAAAATCAAGAAGTTTATCACGGGCAAATACTGGAAGATAGTTAGTTATACGTTTCATTTCTTCATAACCCATAAGCAAACTAAGTTCATTATGATGTGCAAGGGAAATCAAGTCATCACAATTTTTGGACACGATTAGATCATGAAACAATTTGCATCGGATAGTTAAATGACCACGTTCATTTCAAAGTTCACAAGTACGGCTAAGAAAATTTAAATTTTCAGCACAAACATCGAGCCTTTCTTGCAACCATTTAGTTTCTAAGTACTTATGCCTCTTACAAAATCTATCTTCCCTTTTTGGTATGTATTTGCAAACTCTATGCACTCCACAAAAATTGACATGCTTATAAGAGACATTTTCATCATGACTAGTGCAATCATCATTAGTACTATGGATATTCAAAGAGTTCATACTAACAACATTGCAATCATGCTCATCATTCAAAGATCTAGTGCCAAAAAAATTATAGATTTCTTCTCCTATCAATTGAGCACAATTTTCCTTTCCATCATTCTCACGAATGCTATTAAAAAGATGAAGCATATGAGACAAACTCAATTCCATTTTTTGTAGTTTTATTTTATAAACTAAACTAGTGATAAAACAAGAAACAAAAAGATTCGATTGCAAGATCTAAAGATATACCTTCAAGCACTCACCTCCCCGGCAACGGCGCCAGAAAAGAACTTGATGTCTACTACACAACCTTCTTCTTGTAGACGTTGTTGGGCCTCCAAGTGCAGAGGTTTGTAGGACAGTAGCAAATTTCCCTCAAGTGGATGACCTAAGGTTTATCAATTCGTGGGAGGCGTAGGATGAAGATGGTATCTCTCAAACAACCCTGCAACCAAATAACAAAGAGTCTCTTGTGCCCCCAACACACCCAATACAATGGTAAATTGTATAGGTGCACTAGTTCGGCGAAGAGATGGTGATACAAGTGCAATATGGATAGTAGATATGGGTATTTGTAATCTGAAAATATAAAAACAGCAAGGTAACTAATGATAAAAGTGAGCGTAAATGGTATTGCAATTCTAGGAAACAAGACCTAGGGTTCATACTTTCACTAGTGCAAGTTCTCTCAACAATAATAACATAATTGGATCATACAACTATCCCTCAACATGCAACAAAGAGTCACTCCAAAGTCACTAATAGCGGAGAACAAACGAAGAGATTATTGTAGGGTACGAAACCACCTCAAAGTTATTCTTTCGGATCGATCTACTCAAGAGTTTGTCCTAGAATAACACCTTAAGACACATATCAACCAAAACCCTAATGTCACCTAGATACTCCAATGTCACCTCAAGTATCCGTGGGTATGATTATACGATATGCATCACACAATCTCAGATTCATCTATTCAAACCAACACAAAGAACTTCAAAGAGTGCCCCAAAGTTTCTACCGGAGAGTCAAGACGAAAACGTGTGCCAACCCCTATGCATAGGTTCATGGGCCGAACCCGCAAGTTGATCACCAAAACATACATCAAGTGAATCAATAGAATACACCATTGTCACCACGGGTATCCCACACAAGACATACATCAAGTGTCTCAAATCCTTAAAGACTCAATCCGATAAGATAACTTCAAAGGGAAAACTCAATCCATTACAAGAGAGTAGAGGGGGAGAAACATCATAAGATCCAACTATAATAGCAAAGCTCGTGATACATCAAGATCGTACCACCTCAAGAACACGAGAGAGAGAGAGAGAGAGATCAAACACATAGCTACTGGTACATACCCTCAGCCCAGAGGGTGAACTACTCCCTCCTCGTCACGGAGAGAGTCGGGATGATGAAGATGGCCATCGGTGAAGGATCCCCCCTCTGGCAGGGTGCCGGAATAGGGTCCCGATTGGTTTTTCATGGCTACAGAGGCTTGCGGTGGTGGAACTCCTGATCTATTCTGTCCCCCGATGGTTTTAGGGTATATGGATATATATATATATAGCGAAAGAAGTCGGTAAGGGGAGCCACGAGGGGCCCACAAGGGTGGGGGCGCGCCTAGGGAGCAGGCGCGCCTCCCTGCCTCGTGGCCACCTCGAAGCTTCCCTGACGTCTACTCCAAGTCTCATGGATTGCTTCCGTTCCAAAAATAACTCTCCCGAAGGTTTCATTCCGTTTGGACTCCGTTTGATATTCCTTTTCTTCGAAACACTAAAATAGGCAAGAAAACATCAATTTGGGTTGGGCCCTCGGTTAGTAGGTTAGTCCCAAAAATAATATAAAAGTGTATAATAAAGCCCATAAACATCCAAAACAGATAATATAATAGCATGGAACAATCAAAAATTATAGATACGTTAGAAACGTATCAGCCTCCCCCAGTACCACTATTCCCTCGCTAGTCGCTCCAGCACCGAGAGCCTTCTCCCGCGTAAATCAAGCCCCCCAAAACCCCACCTTCCAAACTCCACCATGGTCGAATGCGAAGCGTGCAACATCCATATGAGGCGCGATTGGAGCAATCTCCCAAGTGACGTCCTCGACCTCTATCGTTCGTATATGGATATATTGAGCACCCTGCGGCTGGCTGCATGCTCGAGGGGCATGCACACGGCCATCGTCGAAGCGAGCCTAGCTTTTCAAGACACCCTGCTTGCTGATATCTGGTCTTGCGAGATTTCTCACCATGATACGGAGGGCGTACATGATGCCCCTCGACTTCCAATCCGACCTCCATTAGCCGAAACTTCTTTGCAGGTATGTAGTGGGTCGCCGTACATCATTTCCCTCGACTTCCGATCTGATCACAACACCCCAAAACTTCTTGCAGGTATATACTGGGTCGGCAGAACTCCCACTGATGGCTGTCGTCAAAGAAGACGGGAAAAAAGTTGGGTGCTCGTGACTTCCAGACCTCCCGTGAGATTATCCTTCCTCCGTTGGATGATATAGAGTTTACCGTCGCGTCCAAGTCATCTAGATTATGTCGTCAGTTGGACGCACCTTATTTTGCCGAAGATGTAATCTTGCCAACTGCCACACGACATGCGGATTACGCAGACTTCAAGCTAATTGCCTTGTTCGACAAGGGACTCGCCTATCTTCCGACGATGCCTTCTTTAGCTGGAACAGCTCAGCTCGCAGTGGGATCATCGTCAAAGCTGATACACACTTATGTGATGCTATTGAAACACAATGGCATCATCTACGCGATCGACAAAGCAGATGGCACCACGTATGCGGGACGGTGCGTGGGTAAGTTGTTTCCGCCTGATGTTAATGATGACGCTTGACACGTGTTTGAACTTTTTGTGATGACATATCCCCTGTTTGAGCAGAATTTGATAGACTATGCAATGTATTAGAGACGCCATAAATTAGCTATATTTGGAATGAGTTAATACATGCGATTGTGACCATGTCATTACAGCCCAAGTTTAACCCTGATAATCAAACGGTTAGGAAGATATTGATATTCCTCTATTTTATAGTAATCTATATACTACTAAATATGAGTGTGTATCAAATGGCCATGTTAGTTTCCTCTTTTCATGATGTAGAAACATGCATCACACTGTTGGTTTCATCTAACCATGCATTAGGGAAGTATATTGTATATGGAGAACTCTATACTTGAAGTTAGTGAAATTCCTGTAATGCTTACCATGTGTACATACCTATGTTCGCCCTTCAGCAATCAATTGCCTTAGAATAATATGCTCACAACAATTTCGCCCACGGTAATGAGTATATAACAATGCATGGTCTGTTAGTTTCCTTGAAGAATTTGTTTGTGAGACAGAACATGATTACATAACATGCATGACATGGTTAGTTCCTGTGAAGAATCGATTGTGAGATAACATGAGTATAACCAAGCATGGCACTTCTATATATTTTTAAACCCAATATACATTTCCCGTATTTCCTCCCAGTTCCAACAGGGACATATCAATGATGTTTTTGCATTATCCTACCTAAAACTCTGAAAATGTTGATCTTAAATTAAACAATGCTTGTCCTTTTTGATATGATGCAGTGTCCCTACAGTTACTGCCCTTTGTAATCACACCACCTTTGCCAAAAACAGGGAAGCACAACTGGTTCTCGCTCGATCAGACGACGGCAAAAGACTGATGATCATTCGGACACATGAGCCGGAAAAGTTATATTGCAAAAACCCCACTGTATGCAAGCACCATGAAATACGTGAGTATCCGGACAGTGGTTGTTACGTCTATGAGCAGGATACTAGCTTGTTGGGGCCTTCGGGATTTTTGAGTTGGAGGCGGGTAAGCAGCCTTGGTTCACACTCTCTGTTTCTCGGACTCAATTATCCGATTAACCAGGAGATCACCGTTGGCAAGGACCTTGATGCCAGAGAGGCTCTGTTTGCTATGGAAAACTGTGTCTACACGGCGAGCCCTAGGAGTTTTGGAGCAAACTCCCCTGATTGTCAACGATACAGCCTGCAGCCAAAAGAAGGTGAGAATGACAAAGGCATCTGGATTAACTTTGATCCTTCGATGTGTCGACTCCGACAGGCAGTGATGTGGTTCAAGCCTTCAGGTTGATAGGTAATTGGGCTGTTGCGTCAAAAGGGTGGAGTACTGGTGTCTCCGGATCACTGGGGGATGAACCGGGGCTGCAAATTATGATGGTGTTGGATCATCCCTCTTCGAATGACTTGTTGTCTTTGCTGCTTGTTCTGGATGGGTAGTTCTCTCTTTTGTTATGCATATTCCTTGTCATTTGGTCATCCTCGTCTATGTCCCTCTTACTATGTAATATTTGCCTGCTACCTCTTGAGCACTGCGTTGGTTTTCCCTTGAAGAGGAAAGGGTGATGCAGCAAAGTAGCGTAAGTATTTCCCTTAGTTTTTGAGAACCAAGGTATCAATCCAGTAGGAGGCTACGCGAGTCCCTCGTACCTACACAAAACAAATAAATCCTCGCAACCAACACGATAAGGGGTTGTCAATCCCTTCACGGTCACTTACGAGAGTGAGATCTGATAGATATGATAGGATAATATTTTTGGTATTTTTATGATAAGATGCAAAGTAAAATAAAAGAAAGTAAAAAGCAAAGAAATAAATAAGTGTTGGAAGATTAATATGATGAAGATAGACCCGGGGGCCATAGGTTTCACTAGTGGCTTCTCTCAAGAGCATAAGTATTTTACGGTGGGTGAACGAATTACTGTTGAGCAATTGACAGAATTGAGCATAGTTATGAGAATATCTAGGTATGATCATGTATATAGGCATCACGTCCGAGACAAGTAGACCGACTCCTGCCTGCATCTACTACTATTACTCCACTCATCAGACCGCTATCCAGCATGCATCTAGAGTATTAAGTTCATGAAAACAGAGTAATGCCTTAAGCAAGATGACATGATGTAGAGGGATAAATTCATGCAATATGATAAAAAACCCATCTTGTTATCCTCGATGGCAACAATACAATACGTGCCTTGCTGCCCTACTGTCACTGGGAAAGGACACCGCAAGATTGAACCCAAAGCTAAGCACTTCTCCCATTGCAAGAAAGATCAATCTAGTAGGCCAAACCAAACTGATAATTCGAAGAGACTTGCAAAGATAACCAATCATACATAAAAGAATTCAGAGAAGATTCAAATATTGTTCATAGATAACTTGATCATAAACCCACAATTCATCGGTCTCAACAAACACACCGCAAAAGAAGATTACATCGAATAGATCTCCACGAGAGAGGGGAGAACATTGTATTGAGATCCAAAAGAGAGAAGAAGCCATCTAGCTACTAACTATGGACCCGAAGGTCTGAGGTAAACTACTCACACTTCATCGGAGAGGCTATGGTGTTGATGTAGAAGCCCTCCGTGATGGATGCCCCCTCCGGCGGAGCTCCGGAACAGGCCCCAAGATGGGATCTCGTGGGTACAGAAGGTTGCGGCGTGGAATTAGGTTTTTGGCTCCTGTTCTGATCGTTTGGGGGTACGTAGGTATATATAGGAGGAAGGAGTACGTCGGTGGAGCAACAGGGGGCCCACGAGGGTGGAGGGCGCGCCCTGGGGGGTAGCGCGCCCCCTACCTCGTGGCCTCCTGGAAGCTTCTCTTACGTAGGGTCCAAGTCTCCTGGATCTTGTTCGTTCCAAAAATCACGCTCCCGAAGGTTTCATTCCGTTTGGACTCCGTTTGATATTCTTTTTCTGCGAAACTCTGAAATAGGCAAAAAACAGCAATTCTGGGCTGGGCCTCCGGTTAATAGGTTAGTCCCAAAAATAATATAAAAGTGAATAATAAAGCCCAATAATGTCCAAAACAGAAGATAATATAGCATGGAGCAATCAAAAATTATAGATACGTTGGAGACGTATCAAGCATCCCCAAGCTTAATTCCTGCTCGTCCTCGAGTAGGTAAATGATAAAAACAGAATTTTTGATGCGAGTGCTACTAGGCATAATTTCAATGTAATTCTTCTTAATTGTGGTATGAATATTCAGATCCGAAAGATTCAAGATAAAAGTTCATATTGACATAAAAATAATAATACTTCAAGCATACTAACTAAGCAATTATGTCTTCTCAAAAATAACATGGCCAAAGAAAGTTCATCCCTACAAAATCATATAGTTTAGTCATGCTCCATTTTCGTCACACAAGAATGCTCTCATCATGCACAACCCCGATGACAAGCCAAGCAATTGTTTCATACTTTAGTAATCTCAAACTTATAAACCTTCATGCAATATATGAGCGCGAGCCATGGACATAGCACTATGGGTGGAATAGAATATGATGATGGGGGTTATGTGGAGAAGACAAAAAGGAGAAAGTCTCACATCAACGAGGCTAATCAATGAGCTATGGAGATGCCCATCGATTGATGTTAATGCAAGGAGTAGGGATTGCCATGCAACGGATGCACTAGAGCTATAAATGTATGAAAGCTCAACAAAAGAAACTAAGTGGGTGTGCATCCAACTTGCTTGCTCACGAAGACTAGGGCACTTGAGGAGGCCCATTGTTGGAATATACAAGCCAAGTTCTATAATGAAAAATTCCCACTAGTATATGAAAGTGACAAAACAAGAGACTCTCTATCATGAAGATTATGGTGCTACTTTGAAGCACAAGTGTGGCAAAAGGATAGTAACATTGTCCCTTCTCTCTTTTTCTCTCATTTTTTTGGGCCTTCTTTTTTATGGCCTTTCTCTTTTTTTATTCCTCACTTGGGACAATGCTCTAGAAAATGATGATCATCACACTTCTATTTATTTACAACTCAATGATTACAACTCGATACTAGAACAAAGTATGACTCTATATGAATGCCTCCGGCGGTGTACCGGGATATGCAATGAACCAAGAGTGACATGTATGAAAGAATTATGAATGGTGGCTTTGCCACAAATACTATGTCAACTACATGATCATGCTAAGCAATATGACAATGATGGACGTGTCATGATAAACGGAATGGTGGAAAGTTGCATGGCAATATATCTCGGAATGGCTATGGAAATGCCATAATAGGTAGGTATGGTGGCTGTTTTGAGGAAGATATAAGGAGGTTTATGTGTGAAAGAGCGTATCATATCACGGGGTTTGGATGCACCGGCGAAGTTTGCACCAACTCTCAATGTGAGAAAGGGCAATGCACGGTACCGAAGAGGCTAGCAATGATGGAAGGTGAGAGTGCGTATAATCCATGGACTCAACATTAGTCATAAAGAACTCACATACTTATTGCAAAAATCTACAAGTCATCAAAAACCAAGCACTACGCGCATGCTCCTAGGGGATAGATTGGTAGGAAAAGACCATCGCTCGTCCCGACCGCCACTCATAAGGAGGACAATCAAAGAACACCTCATGTTTCAAATTTGTTACATAACGTTTACCATTACGTGCATGCTACGGGACTTGCAAACTTCAACACAAGCATTTCTCAAATTCACAACTACTCAACTAGCACGACTTTGATATTATTACCTCCATATCTCAAAACAATCATCAAGCATCAAACTTCCCTTAGTATTCAACACACTCATAAGAAAGTTTTTACTAAATCTTGAATACCTAGCATATTAGGATTATTTAAGCAAATTACCATGCTATTTAAGACTCTCAAAATAATCTAAGTGAAGCATGAGAGATCAATAGTTTCTATAAAACAAATCCACCACCGTGCTCTAAAAGATATAAGTGAAGTACTAGAGCAAAACTATATAACTCAAAAGATATAAGTGAAGCACATAGAGTATTCTAATAATTTCCAAATCATGTATGGCTCTCTCAAAAGGTGTGTACAGCAAGGATGATTGTGGTAAACTAAAAATAAAGACTCAAATCATACAAGACGCTCCAAGCAAAACACATATCATGTGGTGAATAAAAATATAGCTCCAAGTAAAGTTACCGATGGAAGTAGACGAAAGAGGGGATGCCTTCCGGGCATCCCCAAGCTTTGGCTTTTTGGTGTCCTTAGATTATCTTGGGGTGCCATGGGCATCCCCAAGCTTAGGCTCTTGCCACTCCTTGTTCCATAATCCATCAAATCTTTCACCCAAAACTTGAAAACTTCACAACACAAAACTTAACAGAAAATCTCGTGAGCTCCGTTAGCGAAAGAAAACAAAAGACCACTTCAAGGTACTGTAATGAAACTCATTCTTTATTTATATTGGTGTTAAACCTACTGTATTCCAACTTCTCTATGGTTTATAAACTATTTTACTAGCCATAGATTCATCAAAATAAGCAAACAACACACGAAAACAGAATCTGTCAAAAACAGAACAGTCTGTAGTAATCTGTAACTAACGCAAACTTCTGGAACTCCAAAAAATCAGCCAAAATAGGACGACCTAGGCAATTTGTTTATTGATCAGCAGCAATTGGAATCAGTATTTTATCACGTTCTGGTGATTTTTAACAATTGTTTTCGTGAACAGAAAGTTTCTGGAAATTACAGCAAGATCAAATAACTATCTTCCAAGAAGATCCTATAGGTTTAACTTGGCACAAACACTAATTAAAACATAAAAACACATCTAACCAGAGGCTAGAACAAAGATTTATTCCTAAACAGAAGCAAAAGCAAAAAAAACTAAAAATAAAATTGGGTTGCCTCCCAACAAGCGCTATCGTTTAACGCCCCTAGCTAGGCATAAAAGCAAGGATAGATCTAGGTATTGCCATCTTTGGTAGGCAATCCATAAGTGGCTCTCATGATAGATTCATATGGTAATTTTATTTCTTCCTAGGGAAGTGTTCCATGCCTTTCTTTAATGGAAATTGGAATCTAATATTCCCTTCCTTCATATCAATAATTGCACCAATCGTTCTAAGGAAAGGTCTACCAAGAATAATAGGACATGAAGGATTGCAATCTATATCAAGAACGATAAAATCTACGGGCACATAGTTCCTATTTGCAACAATAAGAACATCATTAATTCTTCCCATAGGTTTCTTAATAGTGGAATCCGCAAGGTGCAAGTTTAAAGAGCAATCATCAAAATCACGGAAACCTAGCAAATCGCACAAAGTTTTGGGAATCGTGGAAACACTAGCACCCAAATCACACAAAGCATAGAACTCATGATCCTTAATCTTAATTTTAATAGTAGGTTCCCACTCATCATAAAGTTTTCTAGGGATAGAAACTTCCAACTCAAGTTTTTCTTCATAGATTGCATCAAGCATCAACGATATGTTTAGTAAATGCTTTATGTTGACTATAAGCATGAGGAGAATTTAGCACGGATTGCAACAAGGAAATACAATCTATCAAAGAGCAATTTTCATAATTAAATTCCTTGAAATCCAAAATAGTGGGTTTATAACATCTAGGTTTTGATTTCTTCAATCCCACTTTTATCAATTTTAGCATCAAGATCTAAAAACTCCGAATTTTTTGGAACGCCTTCTAGGTAAAGGTGGATCATATTCAGTCCCATCATTATCAAGATTCATATTGCAAAACAAGGATTTAATAGGGGACACATCAATAACTTTTCAGATCTTCATCTTTATTTTCATAGAAATCCGGTTTAGCGGCCATCTTATTAACTAAGGTAGCCTGCTTATCCGATATTTCAGCTATCAACTTTTCAAGACGAGCAATTTGGGATCTCAAACCATCAAATTCTTTAGACATATCATCGAGCTCTTTATTCATATAACTCATAAAGCTTTTTGTTCCCTTAAGCTCGTTTCTGAAGAAATTATTATGCTCAAATTGCAAAACCATAAAACTCCTGACGTTGCTTTCGATCTCTTCTAACCTTTTAAGGTGAAGATCACCAAATCTAGGTAGAGTCATCGTGACAAACAAGCAATCCAACACATGAGCAAACAAAAAGCAAGCGAACAAAAGGCGAACGAAAAAGAGAGGGCGAATAAAACGGCAAGGGTGAAGTGGGGGAGAGGAAAATGAGAGCAAATGGCAAATAATGTAATGCGGGAGATAAGGGTATTGTGATGGGTACTTGGTATGTTGACTTTTGCGTAGACCTCCCCGGCAACGGCGCCAGAAATCCTTCTTGCTACCTCTTGAGCACTGCGTTGGTTTTCCCTTGAAGAGGAAAGGGTGATGCAGCAAAGTAGCGTAAGTATTTCCCTCAGTTTTTGAGAACCAGGTATCAATCCAGTAGGAGGCTACACGCGAGTCCCTCGCACCTACACAAAACAAATAAATCTCGCAACCAACGCGATAAGGGGTTGTCAATCCCTCACGGTCACTTACGCGAGTGAGATCTGAATAGATATGATAGGATAATATTTTTGGTATTTTTATGATAAAGATGCAAAGTAAAATAAAAGCAAAGTAAAAAGCAAGGAAATAAACTAAGTGTTGGAAGATTAATATGATGAAGATAGACCCGGGGGCCATAGGTTTCACTAGTGGCTTCTCTCAAGAGCATAAGTATTTTACGGTGGGTGAACGAATTACTGTTGAGCAATTGACAGAATTGAGCATAGTTATGAGAATATCTAGGTATGATCATGTATATAGGCATCACGTCCGAGACAAGTAGACCGACTCCTGCCTGCATCTACTACTATTACTCCACTCATCGACCCGCTATCCAGCATGCATCTAGAGTATTAAGTTCATGAAAACAGAGTAACGCCTTAAGCAAGATGACATGATGTAGAGGGATAAATTCATGCAATATGATAAAAACCCCATCTTGTTATCCTCGATGGCAACAATACAATACGTGCCTTGCTGCCCCTACTGTCACTGGGAAAGGACACCGCAAGATTGAACCCAAAGCTAAGCACTTCTCCCATTGCAAGAAAGATCAATCTAGTAGGCCAAACCAAACTGATAATTCGAAGAGACTTGCAAAGATAACCAATCATACATAAAAGAATTCAGAAGATTCAAATATTGTTCATAGATAAACTTGATCATAAACCCACAATTCATCGGTCTCAACAAAACACACCGCAAAAAGAAGATTACATCGAATAGATCTCCACGAGAGAGGGGAGAACATTGTATTGAGATCCAAAAAGAGAGAAGAAGCCATCTAGCTACTAACTATGGACCCGAAGGTCTGAGGTAAACTACTCACACTTCATCGGAGAGGGCTATGGTGTTGATGTAGAAGCCCTCCGTGATGGATGCCCCCTCCGGCGAGCTCCGGAAAGGCCCCAAGATGGGATCTCGTGGGTACAGAAGGTTGCGGCGGTGGAATTAGGTTTTTGGCTCCTGTATTGATCGTTTGGGGGTACGTAGGTATATATAGGAGGAAGAAGTACGTCGGTGGAGCAACAGGGGGCCCACGAGGGTGGAGGGCGCGCCCTGGGGGGGTAGGCGCCCCCCTACCTCGTGGCCTCCTGGAAGCTTCCTTACGTAGGGTCCAAGTCTCCTGGATCATGTTCGTTCCAAAATCACGCTCCCGAAGGTTTCATTCCGTTTGGACTCCGTTTGATATTCTTTTTCTGCGAAAACTCTGAAATAGGCAAAAAACAGCAATTCTGGGCTGGGCCTCCGGTTAATAGGTTAGTCCCAAAAATAATATAAAAGTGAATAATAAAGCCCAATAATGTCCAAAACAGAAGATAATATAGCATGGAGCAATCAAAAATTATAGATACGTTGGAGACGTATCATTGCCTCTATTTAGAATGGCATTCTCGTCTGGATCACGAGAGTCTGAGCGCTGTAGATGGGTGCGTTTTGGTGGTGTAGCAAGACTTCTTATGAACTATCATGTCTTGCTGTTTATGTCAGTAGTAGTTACTAGTCAGTGTTTGAATGTTGTATATATCGTTGTTTCGAACTGTTTATTGTCTTGAACTACTGGTGGGTTAAATGAGGGCATCACCATTCTCAAGTGTTCAGAGTATATCTCCTTTTTTCAAGTTATAATTTGAGCTTAGTGTCTTTTCGATGATGAACACTTGTTTGGGCCAGTGAGGTGTCGTTGAATATGGGCCAAGTAGTAACGCAATGCCAAATAGGTCAATTATGACTCTCAGGCCGGGCTCTCAAAAGATCCTCAAAAAAAAGGCCGAGCTCTCAAAAAAAGAGAGAATAGGGACTCTTAGGCCGACATGTGGGCGCCACCGGTGTTTTCGTGCGCTTGCGCGCCGAGAGCATATTGGCGCGTGTTCGAAATTCATGCTACCTTTTCATCTCCAATCTCCCGCCCCTTCCGCACCTCTGGAATCTCGATTCCTACCCTAGTTCCCCCAAATCCCCCTCCTGTACTCCCTGTACTCAAGCGCACTATCATGTCGCCGGTCAACGCGGATCTCCGAGCCGGAGATCCTGAGGTCTGTCCCTCTTTCGGGCGCTGCGTGCTGTCGCTCAATAGTGGCATGGCGGCGCTTGACGACCAGTTTGCCGGCAAAGTGCTGATGGTAACCATCAACGGCGACCGGCCTCCCGTCTCGTCAGACGACCTTGTCAAAGCTCTTAGCATTGCGCACGGCATCCAAATAAGTGACTTGCTCGTCGAAGTCTGTCCGCCACCGGCTGATTTCTTCATCAGGTTCTGGACAACTTTTGACTGCAGTCGTGTGTTCGAATCTTCCCGGCATTTGTTCTGCGATGGAGCGCTGGTGAGCTTTGATCGATGGCACCCAAGATGGGGCTCGGTGCCCTCTGAGCTTGAGTTTTCAACAAAGCTTACCTTCCACGGCATGCCTCGACGTGCTTGGAACAGCGAGTCCATGAATGAGCTTATCAACGACCTTGGAGGTGAGCTCGTAAGTATGTTTGTTCCTCCAGATAGCTGGGCTCTGACAGTTATGGCATGGATGAAGAAGCCGTGCACCATACCGGAGGTGATTGGTGTTGAGATATCGGTGCAGGAAACGGGGTTGTACTATTCGTCGCCACCAAGGCCGCCACGGACCACGTTAGGGATGTACATGTATCGAGTGTTCGTGCATGTCGAAGAAGTCGTCAATCCATCAATCAAAGTCCTGCCGCCGCCGCTGGTTCCCAGGTCCATCGACGACGTCCATTATAGGAATCAACGTCAGACTTTCCCCATGTTGCTCGGAACGATGGATGGCACAGGGCCTACTCCATCGCGCGGCGGAGGCCACTGCTTCTTTGGGAGAAGAGGCAGGGCTGGCTGCCTGGATGTGCTCTCATTTGAGGTAACAACTGAATCTTGTCAGATACTGTACTAGTTAAATCCGAGCTATGGGTGTGAAGCACTGATGTGCTAGTACATTCGATTGTGACTTTTTCTATTTTTTAGTTGAACTTTTTTTAGAAAGGGTTGTACGTCAACTTAATGTTCTAGCAGAACTTATATATTGTGTTGTATGTCTGTTTTCTTTGCACAACATTCAAGATATTTCCCGTCATTGATAAAGACGATGAACCGTTATGTACGAGTTCATTGGTTTCAACATAGCCCTACCCATAGCGATCCACTGCTTCCACCCTGATTGTGCCGCCTGCGTGAAATTTTTGTATGCAAGTTCAGTGTGCTATGATGTTCTATATGATTGTGTCAACTATATAAGTTTTTACTAAGCTTCATCAATGCATATGGCTGAAAGATGTATTTACGAGCATCGACCGATGGGTATCTCTCTCTCTCTCCCTCACACACACAAACACACACACGCACGCACACACGCACAAGTGGGACCCGTTGAATTGTTTCTTCGCTCGTGGCAGCTTTTAATTAGGTTCCACTGTACTCTAACTTTTTCCTAAGTTATTAATTGAGCTCAGTGACTTCAAAAAGTTTTACAAAAGCCTTGTTTGGGCCTTTCCGGCGTCGCTGAATGTGGGCTGACTAGCCATGTAAGGTTGTACTGTCCAACATAGGCCTTTTTTTCAACATCAGCAATGCAACTGGGCCGACAGTTGTACACAATCCAGGTCAACTTGGTATATGCCACCCCGCTGGGCTGCAAATCTTTCCTAGGAGGGATGCATTAGGCTTAACAAGAAAATGGGCTTTAAGAAATAATAAATGGGATGTATTTATAAAAACTCGGCAGTAACTATAAAAAAATGCACCAAACACGTAATTAGTTTATAAAATATTACTTTTGGATTTCGAAAATTTTAATTTCATTAATTGTTGCGCGCGCAATGTTTGGATTTTTACGTAATACAAATTTATATTGAAATTGTATTTAATCTGACTAGAAATTTCGGGATAAAAATATTTTGGATCCCATGAAAATGTATGAAATTTTATTGAATTCTGTTTTGAACGGTTGGTTGAAATTATTAATCGTTGTCCTAGCTAGAAAATGGGATGTGCTTTTAACAAACTGTAAATGGGTTGTAGTAAATTCCATTAGAATTCAAAAATGGGTTGTACATTCTTACAAATCGCAAATGGGCTATAAGTTCTCTGCCACACACTTGTGGGCCTACTAAGTTGACGCGTCCCCTAAAAAAAGTAAGTTGATGCGTATGCAAGGCTTTGTCAACTTATAGTCAACACACGGTTCTAGCAGCAGTGTCCGTTGGATGTCCATCTAACGGAAGTCGTGCTTCTTCTTCAATCTCGGATATTCTAGCTTCAGCCGCCCAAAAAATGATTCCTCCCCCTGACATCTGGGGCGCACCGTTTCGGAGGCTAACCTGTGGGCTAATAAGTTGACACATACCAAGGGCTTTGTCAACTTAGTCAATATAAACGATTCTTGCTGCAGTGACCGTACGATGTCCATCCAACGGCCGTCGTGATTCTTCAACCTCTGGTCTTCTTGCTCCAGCGGCCCAAAGCAGCGCCGGTCGTGCTGCCTGCTCCTGCCTCCCGTGGCCGGCTGTGCTGCCGCGGAGGCCTCACCGCCCCCTACCACTCCCACCGCTGGCCAGGCCCAGCGGCGTCGGCAGCCTCACACCGCAGCCGAACCAGTGAACCCTCATACTCCTCTCCGCGTAGGCATCCACTACCGCGTCTTCCCTGGCTCTGTGTCGTCCCCTTCCTAGGCCTCACCGTCATCCACCGCCTTGGTGCTCTCGGCATGGCGTGGTCAATGTGGTCAATGAATGACTTCGATCGGAAGAGTACTGTATGTGGAGAGGCTGACAGCTGGGTCCGCGGCCGCAGCAAGGAAGTGCCTCCTTATTACGCGCAAAATAATGATTCCTCCACCTGACAGCAGGGACCCACCGGACGAGCCACCGTATTTCGCAAAAAAAAGTTCCCCCCTGACTGCTGGGACCCACCAGCTACATCTTCGCACGTAAGGAAGTGCGTCCATATTATGGGCAAAAAAATTATCCCCCCGACTGCTGGGACCCACCAGCTACATCTTCACACGCAAGGAAGTGCCTGACAGTCGGGACCCACCTGGTCCAAGCGTACATAGCATTGTCATTCTGGTCGCGAACGTATACGTACATACTGGTCGATGTAGAGGCGTGCACGTGTCGTAGTAGAGGCGCGCACGTAGCATGTACACGTACGTACAACGGCCAGGGTGCAAGAAAGAAAATACGGCCACGTATGTACATACGGGCGGGGTCTCGAACGCCTACTCGCGCATACGTACGGCCAGGGCTCATGTACATGGCTGGGTCGGAACGGAGAAACTGCGTCGTCATCGTGTTCATGGGGAGGCAACGGAATGTGTCGTGTTCATCAGGAGGCAACGGAACACGTGTTGTTCATCAGGAGCCAACCGGCTTGGACGGAACAGCCGATGGAAACGAGGCCTGGCGTACTGAGGGAGTCCTGGACTAAGGGGTCCCCAAGCGTCCGGCCTGTTATCTACTGGGCCGGACTGATGGGCCGTGAAGACATGAAGACCGAAGACTATGCCCGTGTCCGGATTGGACTCTACTTGGCGTGGAAGGCAAGCTAGGCGACCGATTATGAAGATTCCTCTATGTAACCGACTCATGTAACCCTAGATCTCTCCGGTGTCTATATAAACCGGAGAGCATAGTCCGGATAGGACAGATTCATTACCATATATTCATAGGCTAGACTTCTAGGGTTTAGCCATTACGATCTCGTGGTAGATCAACTCTTGTAACACTCATATTCATCAAGATCAATCAAGCAGGAAGTAGGGTATTACCTCCATAGAGAGGGCCCGAACCTGGGTAAACATTGTGTCCCCCGTCTCCTGTTACCATCGATCCTAGACGCACAGTTCGGGACCCCCTACCCGAGATCCGCCGGTTTTGACACCGACATTGGTGCTTTCATTGAGAGTTCCACTGTGCCGTCGCCAAGAGGGTTGATGGCTCGCCTTGTTGTCAAGGATAATATCATCTCCGGAGGAGCCCTGGCCCCAGGCCAGACCCTCCGGCTCGGCGGCTTCGTCATGACCGCCGGCTCGGCCCTTAAGCCGACGATGACCTCTCAAGTCATCGAAAATCGCCTCCGCGTTGATCCCGAATACTCCGCCCGCATGGATCCAATGGAGTTATCATCGTTGAACGAACTCCTGGATCGCATGGCCGCCTTGGGGGTCGCTACAGACTACGATCGGGTCGGGCTTAAACCCGACCAGAGAGAAATTAAAACTCCACCGATCACCCATCAGATAGCGGTAGTCGAGGAGCGGAGCAACTCTTCCACTATATTGAAGACGAACTATGTTCGGATTCCGATCTTGAAGAGCCGGATATTCTAGAAAGCATGTCTCTTCCTCCGAACATAGAGTCGGATGACGAGCCTAAAAAATCAGTCGATATCCCGGAGCCCGAACTGTGCCCGGTAGATCTCCAAACTCCGGATCCAAAATCGGGTCAGGGTTCGGATTCAATTCCACCCACCCACCCGGACATAGATGCTCTCAGGAGCATCAAACAACAGTCTCAGGAAACGGTCCACCACTTCTGGGCCAGATTCCTCCTTGTCAAAACAAGGTAAAAGACTGCCGCGACGAAGACGCGATAGCAGCATTCTGCAACAACTGCGCGGACGAAGGTATCCTTAACGCCATCAATCGCCGCCGCATACAAAGTTCGCTGATAGCAACTATCGTACAAAAGTACAGCGCGATGGAAAGCGCCTGGAAAACTCAGGCAGCTTGCTGGGAACCATCCCGGCTCCCCCTACAGGCGAAAAGGCGCCCCCGTGGCACGCCCAGCCGAACAGTCAAAAAACATAAACCCATTACGCTGCACGGCACCGTTCTGGAGGGATGGCTCAATGGCCCATGCAAAATACACACGACGCCGGATACCGTGGCAACCCACAGCCTTAGAGCATGTTGGATACTTCGGCAGGTAGCCAAGAGCGGCGAGGACATCCTTATCAAGGACACCCCAGAACAACACCCTCCAGCAAACGACGACAATAGAGTATTGGCAGTCTTCGAGACATTCGCTTCAAACAACAAGCGTAAAAGGGCCCTGCGCGATCTCGCCGAAGTTTGCCAGGTCGCTGCAATTGACCCCTGGAACGACACGGCCATAACCTTTAACGCCAGTGACGAACCTAAATACAGAACAGTCCGAGCGCCAGCCCTAGTCCTCAGTCCCATCGTGGACGGCTTTCGACTTACAAAAGTCCTCATGGACGGCGGCAGCGGACTAAACCTCATTTACGAGGACACGCTCCACAAGATGGAAATAGACAGGAGCCGCATCGAGAAAAGCAGCACAACCTTTCGAGGTATCATTCCCAGCCGGGAAGCTCGGTGTGCAGGAAAAATTACACTTGATGTGGTGTTCGGCACGCCGGAGAATTATCGGTCCGAAGAAATAACTTTCCAGGTGGCCCCTTTCAACAGTGGGTACCACGCCCTGTTAGGGCGAGAGGCCTTCATGCGCTTTCAAGCCATACCTCATTATGGGTATATGAAGCTAAAAATGCCCGGGCCTAATGGAATAATCACCCTCGTCAGCGATCCGGACATAGCACTCCGCGCCGAAAAAAACCGCATCCTTGGCCCTCGAGGCATTGTCTGAGGCCCTTGCGGCCGAAGAACTAACCGCACTACGCTCCACCGTGGATAAGGACGATGTGATCCTGGACAAACGACCCAAATCCACTTCCTTCAAGCCAGCAGAAGAAATAGTCAAATTTCAGGTCCATCCAACAGACCCGAAGAAGACAGCGTCTATCGGAGCGCAACTCAGCCCTGCAGTCGACGCCGCACTACGAGACTTCCTGCGCGAAAACTGGGATATATTCGCCTGGCATCCCGATATGCCAGGAATCCCGCGCGAGTTGGCCGAACATAGCCTCAACATACTAAAGGGATATAAGCCGGTCAAGCAAACTCTGCGGCGCTTTTCCGAACCCAAACGACAAGCTATGGGGGAGGAGCTAGCCAAACTCATCGAGGCCGGATTCATCAAAGACATTAAACATCCGGACTGGCTGGCAAACTTGGTAATGGTACCAAAGAAGGATAAATCCTGGCGCCTATGCGTCGATTTCAAAGACCTTAACAAGGCTTGCCCTAAGGATCCCTTCCCTCTTCCCCGCATTGATCAAATCATTGACGCTACCGCAGGTCACGACTCGCTGTGCTTCCTTGATGCATATTCCGGATACCATCAAATCAAAATGAAGGAGTCCGATCAAGCCGCAAACATTCATTACACCATACGGGCCGTTTTGCTTCAACACCATGCCTTTCGGGCTCAAGAACGCCGGCGCCACCTACCAGCGCATGATCCAAACATGCCTCGAGAAACAGATCGGCAAAACAGTGGAGGCCTACGTGGACGACGTCGTCATCAAAACTAGACACGTCGAAACACTAATAGACGACTTGCGTCTCACATTCGACAACCTCCGCACATACGACATCAAGCTTAACCCGGAAAAGTGCGTCTTCGGCGTCCCCGCCGGTAAACTATTGGGCTTCATCGTTTCCAATAGAGGAATTGAAGCAAATCCAGCCAAAATCCGAGCTCTGTCACAACTGGCTACGCCAACCGAACTCAAGCAGGTCCAAAAACTCGCTGGGTGCGTGGCAGCTTTAAGCCGCTTTATCTCCAGGTTGGGGAAAAGGCGCTGCCCTCTATCGCCTTCTACGGCGCACCGATAACTTCGAGTGGACAGACGCGGCGACGGCCGGACTGGAAGAAATAAAAGCCCTTCTGGCAAGCAACCCAATCCTGGCCGCGCCAAACGTCGGCGAACCAATGCTCTTATACATATCGGCAACACACCAGGTGGTGAGCGCCGTACTCGTCGTCGAACGAGAACAGGACGGACACAAATTTCCGCTCCAGAAGCCGGTATACTACGTATCCACCGTCCTCACACCATGCAAATCCCGGTACCCTCATTATCAAAAAATAGCATATGCAGTCTTCATGGCATCTCGAAAATTGCGACACTACTTTCAGGAGTGCTCTATCACGGTGGCCTCCGAAGTGCCCCTCAATGATATAATTAACAACCGGGATGCAACGGGCCGGATTGCCAAATGGGCCATTGAGCTCCTGCCATTCGACATCACGTACAAACCACGTCGAGCCATCAAATCCCAGGTACTGGCTGACTTCGTCGCCGAATGGACAGAAGCCGAACTCCCTAAAGAGTACGGCGCGTATTCCAACTGGGTATGCATTTTGACGGCTCCAAATGTTGGCAGGGCTAGGGGCGGGCGTAACGTCCCCCACAGGAGATATCGTCCAGTACGTACTCCAAATATTATACACAGACTCCAACAACGCAGCCGAATACGAGGCCTTGCTACATGGCCTCGGATGGCCGTATCAATGGGCATACAACGCCTGGAGGTGCGCGGGGACTCAAACCTCGCAATATCCCAAATTAATGGAGACTTTGATGCCAAAGATCCAAAGATGGCAGCTTATCGCAATGCCGTTTGAAGATGTCGGCTCGGTTCGAGGGACTCGAATTTCATCACATCGCCCGCGAAAGTAATCAGGCGGCAGACGTCCTTGCTCGCATCGGCGCTAAGCGCGACCCCGTCCCACCTAACATCTTCCTCGAAAGGCTCTTTAAGCCATCCGTGGTGTGGCAAGGGGGAGACAGCAACGACAGTCCCGTTCCGAACACAAACACAGATAACGAACACGCCGATATCATCGGAGGCTCACCACCGAATAACACCATCGGCCCACCTCATCATGGCAGTAATTGCCCCGTGGACCGAACCATTCTTGGCCTACTTTAATAGGAAGGAGCTCCCAGAAGATCAGAACGAGGCTCGCCGCATAGTCCGGCGTTCGAAGGCCTATAAAGTTCACGAAGGAGAGCTCTACAAGAAAAGCACTACCGGAGTCCTTCAAAGGTGTATCTCCGAGGAGGAGGGGCGGCAACTCTTGGCAGAAATTCACGCCGGTCTCGGTGGGCACCACGCCGCAGCCCGGGCACTTGTCAGCAAGGCCTTCCGTACAGGATTTTACTGGCCTACGGCCCGGGCAGACGCACAGGACCTCGTCCAGCGCTGTGGGATGCCAACTCTTCGCCAACCAAAGCCATATGCCCCCAACCGCTCTACAAACAATCCCCATTACATGGCCCTTTGCGGTCTGGGGCTTGGACATGGTGGACCCCTTAAAGGGGGAAGCCATAAGAAAAAATATCTGCTGGTCATGGTGGACAAATTCACCAAGTGGATAGAGGCTAGACCAGTTAAAACGGCCGAGTCCGGACCGGTGATTGCATTTATATCCGATGTGGTACACCGTTATGGTGTACCGCACAGCATCATCACCGATAACGGTTCGAATTTCACAGCTGATGAGGTGAAAACCTGGTGTGCTAATCTGGGCATTAAGCTCGATTACGCCTCTGTCTACCACCCGCAAACAAACGGTCAAGTCGAGCGAGCTAATGGTCTTATTATGAGCGGCATCAAACCCAGACTAGTGCGGTCTTTGAAAGAATCAGACAAACACTGGGTCGAGGAGCTCGACTCCGTACTCTGGGGGCTGCGGACCACGCCCAACCGTACTACCGGATACACACCTTTCTTCATGGTGTACGGTGCAGAGGCTGTATTGCCCTGCGATATTATACATGACTCACCTCGAGTGCGTATGTACGAAGAGAAAGAGGCCGAGTTGGATCGGCAGGACAGCCTAGACGCCCTGGAGGAGGAGCGCGACGTCGCCAAAGCCCGTTCAGCATTTTATCAACAGCAGGCTCGAAGATATCAAAGCAGAGAAGTACGGGCCAAGACTTACAACGTTGGCGAACTCGTTCTACGCTTGCCGGAGAAGAAAAAGGACAAACTCAAGCCCAAATGGGAGGGTCCCTTCATAATTGACGAAGTTCTTACCGGAGGAGCGTACCGTCTTCGTGACGCATCAGACAATCGCCTAGAGCCGAACCCCTGGAACGCGGCCAGACTCCGAAGGTTCTATGCCTAGCGCCGAACCCTTTGTTAGTCTCCTTCTCCCTATAGTTTCCATAACTCTTTCCCCTTTTACACAATTTTTTCGCTTTAAAGCTCTCATTCGGCTTGACCGAACACTGCTGACGTACACATTTTACATACGTACGCCCATTATACCTGGGGGCTTCTTTAACAGAAGCTTGTTAATATTATTTCCGAGCATCAAGCTCATCACACATACGTTTTTCCCGTATGTCTTTTCTTCACCATTATATGCATCGATATGACTTAAGTTTTGGCCAAGCTGGGTTGCCTGGCTCCTGTGCTTACCCCTACGTTCCCGATTGTTCGGCTAGGTGGTAAAGGGAGCACCTCTGCGATTGTTACTGCCGGGTCATCCGGATGTGTACCTCAGACTGGGTGAAGCCGAAAGCTAGCGTTCTTAAGGGAATATTCGGTCGGTGGATGAAAAATATTTTTGCACTCACTCTATTGTGAACCCCCAGAAGCTATACACACTGTGATTTTCACATCACAATTCGGACATGTCTACTAATGCATGCACACCCAGGGAAAGGAACCCTTAACGGAACTATTCTCCCTGGAAGATGTTTCTTACAATCTCAATGTAATATAACATAACTAGCCGGATACAACTTGTCTGTTCAAGCAACTATGACCCCTACGCTTAGTTTTCCACGCATACCCCGGCCTATTCGGCCGTGACGGTATTCGGAAACACTCCGCACCTTCGGGTCCGGAGGTTGAAGCGAAAAGGTCTGCCATGACAAATGATATACAATTCAGCTAGAATTCCACATGGTGAGGAAAGTACATAGTCACTTGGACTCAAACACTTCTGCCTCTATACCATCTAACAGGCGTCTAATTTACAATCCTGTTGGGAATATTTGGCGGCCACCTCTACTTGGTCATATACTAAACTAACGGGAATTTCTTCCCCATTCGCCCTACCGGTCCGACCCGCGCCATGTGATTAGGATCAAGCTTGGTATACCGAGTTTTCACCATGGCCCAAGCCTCTCGCGCACCCTCTCGGCAGGCCGATATCTTCCATAGCCGGATACGCCGCGCGCTTTAAACGCTCTACAAGCTCCTCCATACTTCCTGGAGGGGAGGCGGATGGCCATAGAGCCCTTGGCATCGCCAGCCGAGCTGTTCGTGCACTGCGACAGCTTGCAGCAGATCACTCGATGATCCGGACACCTCCTCTTCAGGACGGCCCGTAATATACCTGCGATCAACTATATCAGTTTCACCTATCCGAACTACTTTCAAAATAGTTCAGATACATACTGAATATGCCCCCGCAGCTTCTTGTTCTCCTTCACGGAATCGGCTAGCTGGGCCCGCACATCTTTCAGCTCTTCGCCTAGCTGGGTCTTGCAATCCTGGAGCTGGTTTTTCTCAATAATGGCCTGCTTCAGCACACGATCGCCTGTAGCTTGTAGCCTTTTGGCTTCTTGCTCATTCGCTTGCGCGACTTCCAAGCCTCTTTGAGTCCCCTGACATTGTCATGGTATAGGCAAGACTGTTAGCATTCAGGCATATAAGTATATTTTCTCGTTGGAGGGAATATTACCAGGTGACGCCTTCTTGGACTTTTCCAGTTCGGCGGTAGCAGCATTTAGCTGCGTCCGACATTGTTCCAGCTCTTGGGATAGCAGGTTGTTCTTCTCTGTAAGAACCTGGTCATACAACGGTCCTTAAATCAGTTGTACCAACTGCTTTCAGTCCCGGGGCTACTGGCATATGGCTATCCTATTCGGACAAAGAAAACTTACCCGCACATCTGTTAAATACTGCTTCGTGGCTCTACTAAGCCCGTTTCGAGCAGTTCGGATGTACGCATCAGCCGAGCTGAAGGCATTGAATGCCTCTTCCGAGAACTCAGGGTCTCGTAAAACAGCCCTGCAGCGCCGATGATTCATGGCGCTCTCCACTTCCGAGTTGGTAACGGACATATTCTCCGAACCCTCGGCCGAAGGACAGTCCGGCACTGTTCCTACGTCGGCTCCCGCCTCCAACGGGGTCTAAATCCCGGGCGCTGGGAGTACGGCTGGCCGGACCCTCGATTTAGTCCGGTGAACCTTTTTCCTGGTGTCAAACAAGCGTACAAGTTACAGTTGGATGTGACTGCTAAAGTATACCTTTAAATCCTTACCTCTTTGACGAGGGACCGGTCGTGACTTCACCGACCTTCCTTTTAGAAGCCTTGCTCGGCGCGGAGCCGCTCTCTTTGGAACCGCCCCTGGAGTAGCATGACGCGCCGAGCGCCTCCCTTGTGGAGCACGAGACAGTGCGATGGGTGAGGCAGTATGAGGAAGCTCTTTGAGAGATATTTTTCTTGGTGACTTACGTGGGAAGCAGGAAGAAGTCCAGGGTAATCGGCGATAATGGCCACTTCCGTGCCATCGTAGCTCGCCTGGTAAAACACCCCTTCCGCGAGTACCACGAATATATCCGGATCTTCTTCGAACCCATCCAGCTCCCGGTTGTGGTTCTCAGGCTGTGGGGCGGGGCTGTGAAACCCCTCGGTGATTCTCCGCCAATGCTATTATAAGGGAATTAGAAATTTATCAAAGGTAATCCGGGAAGCGGAATGAGTAAAGCAGAAGGATTGGGGCTTACCCAACTGGGAGGATTATACATAGAATATCCATCTCTGCGATTGATGTGAAGAAATTCCTCATCCTCCCCTTTGAACAGCTCGGCCAGTATTTTGGCCAGAGCGGCGGGGGTGCCCGGACCTTTTCGACGCAGCGGGAGGCGTCGTCCTCCCGTTGTAGTGCCACATTGGGAGCCCTCTGTATTGAAGCGGCTGAACCCCTCGCGTTATGGAGGTCGCCATTACCTCAACCATTGTTAATCCGGACTGGGCTAGCGGCTTTATCTCGCCCATGAGTTGACGAACCTCCGCACTGTCATCCTCCTCAAAGCTCCAGGGGCGCCAACTGTGGCGTTTCTTTAGCGGAACGCTTGCAAATTCAGGGAGACCCTTTCGAACTGGGTCGGGAAGCGCAACGTCCTCGATGTAGAACCATTCGGAAGGCCATTCTTTAGATGCCTTCCTTGGTGTGCCGGAAGGTATCCGGTATCGGCGATGCGCCACACTTCGGCTCCGCCCACTTCAAATATTGACCCTCATGGTTACGCGGGACAAGACAGAACAATTTTCTCACAGTTCAAAATGGGCTTCAACACCCAGAAATAGCTCGCATAAAGCAACAACCTGCGATGTGCAGGATAGAGGCGGGAGTGAAGTTGTGCAGCTGAGGCCATAATATTCCAGAAGCCCTCGGAGGAACGGATGGATTGGAAATCCGACGCCTCTTATCAGATAGGGGACGAAGCACACTCGCTCCCCCCGGACGGATTAGGGAAGTCCTCCGCCTGAGTCCACCATTGAAGGAAGCCACCCTGCTCGAACAGGGACCAGATCCGCGGGAGGAAGAAATCCCTGCGTTTGCAACTTTGCTAACTGACTATGAGACACAGAGCACTTCTCCCACTCGCTTTCTCTTTGGGCTGGAGCGGGAGGAGGAGCGGGATGCTAGCCATGTGGAATGGTTTCTCCTAGCAGTCTCCGGGATCTTCTCCGGTGTCGCATGGATCTGAGATCCATATCTTTAATAGGCGCTCTCCCTTGCATGGACGGGGTGTTATTTGCAAAAATACCCTGACTTTCCGCATTCGCTCGACACGTAAGCGAAGTTATTAGGCCGAGGAGGAACAATATTGAGTCAACAGCCGAATACATTACTTGGAGAAGGGAACCCGCCTTGCAATGCCGAAGACAATCCGAACGCCGAACACCTCGTCATTGAAGCCTGGTTCGGGGGCTACTGAGGGAGTCCTGGACTAAGGGGTCCTCGGGCGTCCGGCCTGTTATCCTGGGCCGGACTGATGGGCTGTGAAGACATGAAGACCGAAGACTATCCCGTGTCCGGATTGGACTCTACTTGGCGTGGAAGGCAAGCTAGGCGACCGATTATGAAGATTTCCTCCTATGTAACCGACTCCATGTAACCCTAGATCTCTCCGGTGTCTATATAAACCGGAGAGCATAGTCCGGATAGGACAGATTCATTACCATATACTCATAGGCTAGACTTCTAGGGTTTAGCCATTACGATCTCGTGGTAGATCAACTCTTGTAACACTCATATTCATCAAGATCAATCAAGCAGGAAGTAGGGTATTACCTCCATAGAGAGGGCCCGAACCTGGGTAAACATTGTGTCCCCCGTCTCCTGTTACCATCGATCCTAGACGCACAGTTCGGGACCCCCTACCCGAGATCCGCCGGTTTTGACACCGACACATACCGCAAAATGGAGGAAACGGCCTTGTGTTCGACTGGCCACGATTGAAACGGCATCCTGTTCATCAGGAGGGGTCTGGTGTACCGCAAAACGGAGGAAACAGACTTCTCTTGGACCTCCTACGGTCAAAACGGGGTCCTGTTGATCGAGAGGGGTGCGGCGTACCGCAAAATGGAGGAAACGGACTTGTGTTGGAGCGCTACGGTCGAAATGGGCGTCATGTTCATCGGGAGGGGTCGAAATAGGACTCCACGGGATACTGTTCATCTCCACCGTCGACCTCCTCCAGCCTCCACGGGCTACTGTTCATCCACCGTCTACCTCCTCCAGCCTCCACCTGCGACTGTTCATCCACGGGCTCCTGTTCATCCAGCCTCCACCGCGCGCTCCTCCGCCGGCTACTGTTCAACCAGCCCTCTCCACGGGGTCCTGTTCAACCACCCCTCCACAGGCTACTGTTCATCCAGCCCTCCATTGGCTACTATTCAACCAGCCCTCCACGGGGTTGTCCTGTTCATCCAGCCCTCCACGGGGTCCTGTTCGTCCACCCCCAACCGGCTCGATGGGGGTCCTATTCATCCAGCGGCAACGGCCTCTACTACCACGGGGTCCTGTTCATCCAACCCCCCACCAGGAACTGTTCATCCAAACCCCCCACAACGCTCACTGTTCATCCAGAGGCAGCATCGATCGGCTTTAGCAGCAGTAGCGAAGGAATCACTCGGGTTCAGTTAACAGCAAGGGATCGATCGATCGCTCGGGTTCAGTAACGTGTAGCCTGCAGTGCAATCGCTCGGGTTCAGTTAGAGCCCAACGCCTTGCTCGGGTTCACTTAGAGCCCAACGCCTCACACACACGCGTGTATGTACGAGAGAAACGTGCATCGCTCGGCCCCCGACCACCCACCGTAACCGGGAACTCCCCCGATATTTTCCTCGCCCTCGCTTCTACCATGCTTTTTCGTCATGGACGCCCAAAGAATGTCATGCAGTTGCGTCTTCGGCCCGCCTAGGACGAAAAGCCCATTTTCTGTCATAATTTTTTGTCATAGAAGTAGGAGCCCACCACATCTATGATGATACTCGGTTTTGTCACAGTTATCGTCATAGAAGTGTCATAAGCATGACAGAAAAAATTCGTTCGGCCCAAAATGTCACGGATGTGTCTTTTTTTGTAGTGCAATCTAGACCATCATGGAGGGGTTCATCATGTCCATTGGTGCCTCTCCGATGATGCGCAAGTAGTCTTTTGTAGACCTTCGGGTCCGTAGTTAGTAGCTAGATGGCTTCCTCTCTCTCTCTCTCTTTTGATTCTCAATACAATGGTCTCTTGGAGATCCATATGATGTAACTCTTTTTTGGCGGTGTGTTTGTTGGGATCCGATGAACTTTGAGTTATGTTCAGATCTATCTTTTTATCCATGAAAGTTATTTGAGTCTTCTTTGATCTCTTATATGCATGATTGCTTATAGCCTCGTATTTCTTCTCCGGTGTTTGGGTTTTGTTTGGCCAACTTGATCTATTTATCTTGCAATGGGAAGAGGTGCTTTGTGATGGGTTCGATCTTACGGTGCTTGATCCCCATGACAGAAGGGGAACTGACACATATGTATCGTTGCTATTAAGGATAACAAGATGGGGTCTATTTCTACATAAATAGATCTTGTCTACGTCATGTCATGGTTCTTATTGCATTACTCCATTTCTCCATGAACTTAATACACTGCATGCATGCTGGATAGCGGTCGATGTGTGGAGTAATAGTAGTAGATGCAGCAGGAGTCGGTCTAATAATCTTGGACGTGATGCCTATATAATGATCATTGCTTGGATATCGTCATGATTATTTGAACTTTTATCAATTGCCCAACAGTAATTCGTTTACCCACCATTTGTTATTTTTCTCGAGAGAAGCCACTAGTGAAATCTATGGCCCCGGGGTCTCTTCTTTAATATATTTGCGTTCGCGATCTATTTTTATTCGCTTTTATTTTCATATCTATTAAACCAAAAATACAAAAATACCTTGCTGCAATTTTTACTTATTTATTTTATCTCGCGTTCCCGCGAGATCTATTTATCCAATCTACCATATTTTTATCCCATCTACTTGCCAATTTCTGGCGCCGTTACCCGAAAGGGATTGACAACCCCTTTAATACGTTGGGTTGCGAGTATTTGTTATTTGTGTGCAGGTGCCGTTCACGTAGTGTTGCGTGGTTCTCCTACTGGTTCGATAACCTTGGTCTCATCACTAACGGAAATACCTACCGTTGTTGTGTTGCATCATCCCTTCCTCTTTGGGGAAATACCGATGTAGTTCAAGCAAACATCAAAAGGAATTTTTGGCGCCGTTGCTGGGGAGGATCACGTCAAGATAGTCTCCCGGCTACGTGCCAATTTCGGGCGCCATTGCCGGGGAGACATCATCAACATCTACCAGGTTCCTAATCACAAATTTCATCTCCTTGTAATTTACATTATTTGCCATTTGCCTTCATTTTCCTCTCCCCCACTTCACAAAAAATTGCCGTTTTATTCACCCTCTTTTTCATTTGTCGTTTTCTTGCGGATCTGTTTTCGTGTGCAATCTTGTTTGCCACTTTTGTCGTTATGGATAGTCCTTCCGCTATTGCGTGCACTCCCAAGAATGAGGTTCTTAACTTTAAACAAAGGGGAGGGGGAATTTAAAAGATGCTTGGTATAGGATTTGCAATGCTCATAATAGATCTATCCGTGAGCAATCTACCATTGTTCTTCTTTGTTGTTTTTATGTGGGCATCACCACTTGGTATAGATTCGTCCTTGATACGATTACTAGTGGAAATTTCTTGATGTGTCCCTCTCTTGATGCTTTTAATGCTACGGGAAATATAGTGGGATCACCACTGCTATTGGTTAATGAAACGACTTTGACTCTTGAGCATGTTGTGGAAAGACTAGATGCCATTGAAAAGAAAATGCTTACCGACGAACATATTGAAAACTTGGATAAAAATATGCATAATTTTGCTACTAAAATTGGTCAAAAGCGGGAGAAGTTTTTAAGTTGTTAAAAGAAAAGGGTACCGTAATTCATGAAAGAATTGAAGAAAGTCCGTCTCGGATCGATAAAATAGAAGAAATCTTTAGTAATTTAAGCACGGCTTTTGCTTCTGCTAAAACTATTGAAAAAACTCCCATAAAAATTGGCAAAATTACTCAAGCTACTAAGAATAATGGTGCAACTTCCAATAACAACAAACAAGATCTTAATATGATTAGTATTCACCCGGATTGTGTTGAAATAATAAGATACCCTATCGGCAAAAATGAATTCCTCAACCTTGTTCCTAGAAGTATTGTTGTTGAAAATCTTTATGCTAAATCTTTGAAGAATTCTAAGTGTTTGATTGAAGAGTTGGAAAACAAAGATGACAATACTTAGATCCTTGCTTTATGCCTAGCTAGGGGTGTACAACGATAGCGCTTGTTAGGAGGCAACCCAATGAATAAAATTTATTTTTGACTTTTGCTTTCTGTTCTTGAGTGTTTGCACAATTATGCTACTATTATAATTGTGTCTTTTGTGTTTTAATTAGTTTTTGTGCCAAGCAAATCCTTTAGGATCATGTTGAGTGATAGTTGATTTGATCTTGCTGAAAAATAGAAACATTCGCACTCACGAAAATAATTTTAATTTTTAATAGAAGCGTGATAAAATACCAATTCTTTTTGCAGAAGATTGATATACGAATTTCTTAGGTTGTCCAAATTTTTTAGAATTTTTGGAGTTTCAGAAGTATTCGAAATATCCAGATTGCTTCAGACTGTTCTGTTTTCGACAGATTCTGTTTTCTTTGCGTTGTGTACTTGTTTTGATGATCCTATGGTTATCTTTGAAGAGTTTTTGCCATAGAAAAGTTGTAATACAGTAGATATAATGCAAAAATAAAATATGAATGGGTTTGCAACAGTACTTATAGTAGTGATTTGCTTTCTTATACTAACGGATCTCACGAAGGTTTTGTTGAGTTTTGTGTGATTGAAGTTTTCAAGTTTTGGGTGAGATTACGATGGATGAAGGAATAAGGAGTAAGAAGAGCCTAAGCTTGGGTATTCCCATGGCATCCCAAGATATTATCCAAAGAGAAGCAAGCAACTAAGCTTGGGGATGCCCGAGTGGCAACCCCTCTTTCTTCTAACGACCATTGGTATTTTACTCGAAGCTATATTTTTATTCGTCACATATTATGAGTTTTGCTTGGAGCGTCTTGTATGATATGAGTCTTTTCTTGTTTTGCTTTTTGTTTGAAGTCATGAATCCTTGCTGGAAACACCTATTTGAGACAGCCAAAATTATGCCATGACTTGTTAGAATTGCTCTCTATGCTTCACTTAAATCTTTATGAGCTATGGAATTGCTCTAGTGCTTCACTTATATCTTTTTGAGCACGGTGTGCTTTAGAATTTTTTGAAGAAATGCTCTATTGCTTCACTTAGATTTATTTGAGAGTTAGTAATTGTTTAAGATATTCTCTCTTGCTTCACTTAAATTAATTTGAGAGAAAGAAATATCATGCTCATGATCTTCACTTATATTTGTTTGAGCTTATTAAAATCAACATATGAAAACTAGTCCCAAAGTGATAGATATCCAAGGAGGATATAATAAAAACTTTCATGAAGATAATTGGACAAAATTGTAATAGTGTTGAGATATGATGATGTGATATGTGAGTCATGTTGATGAGTAATTATGCTTTAGTAACAATATTGGTGTTAAGGTTTGTGATTCCCTATGCAAGCATGAAAGTCAATAGTTATGCAATGAAATTACATCCTACTTGTGGTGCATTATTCGGTATTACTTATGCTTAATGCTCGCTTATGAGATTTTTTGTTTCTTGGTTGGTCGCTTCTCAATCTTTTGCTAGCCTTCATTTTGCACTAAGTATGATCACTACTTGTGCATCCAAATTCCTTTAAGTCAGTTTTGCCACATGAGTCCACTACACCTACCTATATGGCGGTATTTCCATGCCGTTCTAAGAAAATATGTATGTGCCATCTCTAATTTTCAAAATAAATTTCTCTTTTGTGTGCTCATACCGCTCATGAAACGGTAGGGGGTGGCTAATATATTTCCATGCTAGATATTTATAGATATGTTATTCTCAAGATGAGTGTTTATTCACTTGTCATTGCACGAGAGTAAGGCAAAGGTATTAGGGATGCCCAGTACCGAAATGAAAAATGAATTTACTTTATGTTGTAAAATAATAAATTCCTTGGAAAGTGTTGGTATGGAAGGCACCCGTGGATACGGCTAGCCATGGAAAGTGAAATTATGGATGAAAAGGGAATAAACTTTAATTTCTATTTGGGAACCACCTATGATATATCTAGCATGGAAAGTATTGGGAACTACTCGATCGTTTTCGTTGACAGGAAAAGCATGCCTCCCAAAATGTTTGTGTCTCTATCTTTTTAGCTTTGAGCTCTAGCACCTCTACAAATCCCTACTTCCCTCCGCGAAGGGCCTTTCTTTTACTTTATGCAATTTTTATTTTTATTTGAGTCTCCATCTTCTCTTATAAAGCACCAACTAAGGGGCACTATGATCGTACTTGAGCATTGGGTGTAGCTAATATGCGAGTGTGCTTCATGAATGGATCAATGATTGAGCATAATGGGCTAGGGATAAATTATTTTAGTGTTGATATTTTGAAATACATGGTTGCTTGTTGATATGCTTGAGTATGGAAATTCTCATGTCAAAACTAGACTATTTCTTTGAACCATATAAAAGTCCAAATGTCCATGCTACAAAGAAAAGAATATGGGATGAACATGTTAGGAAGCATTCCACATCAAAATTTCTATTTTTATCATTTACCTACTCGAGGACGAGCAGGAATTAAGCTTGGGGATACTGATACATCTCCAACATATCTATAATTTTTTATTGTTCCATGCTCTTATATTATCATTCTTGGATGTTTTACAATCATTTTATAGTCATTTTATATCATTTTTTGGTACTAACCTATTGACATAGTGCCAGTTGCTGTTTTCTGCATGTTTTTTACATCACGGGAAATCAAGTCCAAACAGAGTCCAAATGCCACGAAACTTTTTGTGGATTTTTTTGGACCAGAAGACATCCAGTGGGCCAAAGAAGTACCAAAGAGGGAGCTCGAGGTGAGCACCAGACACCAGGATGCGCCTGGAGGCCCAGGCGCGCCCTGGTGGGTCGTGCCCACCTAGCTCGGTGGCCTCCCGCACCGCCTCTTTCCTCTATAAATACCCCAATATTCCAGAAACACTAGGAGAGTCGACAAAAATCAGTTCCAGCCGCCGCAAGTTCCAGAACCACCAGATCCAATCTAGACACCATCACGGAGGGGTTCATCATGTCCATTGGCACCTCTTCGATAATGCATGAGTAGTCCTTCGTGTCCGTAGTTAGTAGCTAGATGGCTTCCTCTCTCTCTCTCTCTTTTGATTCTCAATACAATGGTCTCTTGGAGATCCATATGATGTAACTCTTTTTTGCTGTGTGTTTGTTGGGATCCGATGAACTTTGAGTTTATGTTCAGATCTATCTTTTTATCCATGAAAGTTATTTGAGTCTTCTTTGATCTCTTATATGCATGATTGCTTATAGCCTCGTATTTCTTCTCCGATATTTGGGTTTTGTTTGTCCAACTTGATCTATTTATCTTGCAATGGGAAGAGGTGCTTTGTGATGGGTTCGATCTTATGGTGCTTGATCCTAGTGACAGAAGGGGAACCGACACATATGTATCATTGCTATTAAGGATAACAAGATGGGGTCTATTTCTACATAAATAGATCTTGTCTACATCATGTTATCGTTCTTATTGCATTACTCTGTTTCTCCATGAACTTAATACACTAGATGCATGCTGGATAGCAGTCGTTGTGTGGAGTAATAGTAGTAGATGCAGGCAGGAGTCGGTCTACTAATCTTGGACGTGATGCCTATATAATGATCATTTCCTGGATATCGTCATGATTATTTGAAGTTTTATCAATTGCACAACAGTGATTCGTTTACCCACCGTTTGCTATTTTTCTCGAGAGAAGCCACTAGTGAAATCTACGGCCCCTGGGTCTCTTCTTTAATATATTTGCTTTCAAGATCTATTTTTATTTGCTTTTATTTTCAGATATATTAAACCAAAAATACCTTGCTGCAATTTTTACTTATTTATTTTATCTCGCGTTCCCGCGAGATCTATTTATCCAATCTATCATATTTTTATCCCGTCTACTTGCCAATTTCTGGCGCCGTTACCCGAAAGAGATTGACAACCCCTTTAATACGTCGGGTTGCGAGTATTTGTTATTTGTGTATAGGTGTCATTCACGTAGTGTTGTGTGGTTCTCCTACCGTTGTTGTGCTGCATCATCCCTTCCTCTTTGGGGAAATACCGACGTAGTTCAAGCAAACATCAGGCACCTGAGTGGGCACAACCCACCAGGGCCGCCCTACCCTCAGGCGCGCCCAGGTGGGTTGTCCCCACCTGGTGGCCCCACAGACCTCAACCCTGATACTATAAAATCACACTTTCGGAGAAAAAAATCAGGGAGAAAAGATTATCGCGTCGGGACGGAGCCGCCACCACCTCATGTTCTTCATCGGGAGGCCAGATCTGGAGTCCGTTTGGGGCTCCGGAGAGGGGGATCTTCGATCTTCGTCATCACCAACCCTTCTCCATCGCCAATTCCATGATGCTCCCCACCGGAGTGAGTAATTACTTCATAGGCTCGCTGGTTGGTGAGGAGTTGTATGAGATTCATCATGTAATCGAGTTAATTTTGTTAGGGCTTGATCCCTAGTATCCATTATGTTCTGAGATTGATGTTGCTATGACTTTGCCATGCTTAATGCTTGTCACTTTGGGCCCGGCTGCCATGATTTCAGATCTGAACCGTTTATGTTATCACCATTATATCTATGTTCTAGATCCGATCATGCAAGTTATAGTCACCTATTACGTGTTATGATCCGCAAACCCCGGAGTTATAGAAGTGAGGATACTTTCCGGGGATGACCATAATTTGAGGAGTTCATGTATTCACTATGTGTTAATGCTTTGTTCCGGTTCTCTATTAAAAGGAGGCCTTAATATCCCTTAGTTTCCAATTGGACCCCACTGCCACGGGAGGGTATGACAAAAGATGCCATGCATGTTCTTTCCAAAAGCATGTATGACTATATATAGAATGCATGCCTACATTATATTTATGAACTGGAGCTAGTGTCATATCGCCCTAGGTTATGATTGTTATATGATGAATATCATCCAACGAATTCACCGATCCAATGCCTACGAATTTCTCTTATATTGTTTTTGCTAAGTTACTACTGCTATCGTTACTGTTACACTTGCTACAAAGTCATTACTATCACTGTTACTATTACTATTGTTGTTGCTACTACTATCAAAACTATCATACTACTTTGCTACTGATCACTTTGCTGCAGATAATTAATCTCCAGGTGTGGTTGAATTGACAACTCAGCTGCTAATACTCACAAATATTCTTTGGCTCCCCTTGTGTCAAATCAATAAATTTGGGTTGAATACTCCACCCTCGAAAACTGTTGTGATCCCCTATACTTGTGGGTTATCAGATACCAAATGCCAATGTTTGGTGTATGAATTAAGTATCTCACTATCCTTTTCACGGCCTTAATATGACACTCTTTAGGGTTTGCTTGATATCGTGCACACATGCACACACTTAGCATAATATCGGGTCGGGAGGCACATAGATATAACAAAGAACCAATTATAGAGTGGTAAACCTTTTGGTCAACTGGTTTGCCATCCTTAGTCAAGTCAAGATTTCCACTAGTGGGCATGGGTGTTTTCATACCTTTGCTTTCTTACATGTTGAACTTCTTGAAAATATCCTTGGTATACTTTGTTTGAGAGACAAAGGTACCTTCCTTAGTTTACTTGATTTGCAAACCAAGGAAAAATTTGAGTCCAATCATCATAGACATCTCAAACTTCTCCGACATTAACCTTCCAAACTTTCCACTAAAATTGGGATTAGAAGAACCAAATATGATATCATCCACATAAATTTGGCACACAAATAATTCAACATTAACCCTTTTAGTAAAAAAGTGTAGAATCAATCTTCCCAATTGCAAAGCCTTTTTCAGTAAGAAACTTGGTCAAGCATTTATACCATGCTCTAGGAGCTTGTTTAAGACCATAAAGAGCTTTATGAAGTTTGTAGACATGATTAGGTTTCTTGGGATTGACAAAGCCAGGAGGTTGTTTAACATAAACTTCCTCCTCAATTTCTCCATTTAGAAAAGCACTTTTAATGTCTGTTTGGTATAATGTGATATCATGGTGATTGGCATAAGCAAGTAAGATGCGTATGGACTCAAGTCTAGCAACGGGGGCATATGTCTCACCATAGTCCATACCTTTGACTTGAGGTAGCCTTGAGCGACAATACGGGCCTTGTTGCGTACAACTTGTCCATCTTCATCTTGCTTATTCCGAAACACCCATTTGGTTCCAATGACATTGTGATTATTGTCGGGCTTTTCAACCAATGTCCACACTTGATTCTCTCGAAGTTGTGTAGCTCTTCGTGCATAGCTTTCACCCAATTCGGATCTTCAAGAGCTTCTTCTACCTTCATAGGTTCAACACTAGAAATGAATGAGTAGTGTTCACAAAATTTAGCCAAACAAGTTTTAGAGCGAGTGATTCTCCTGCTTTGAATGTCTCGAAGATTTATTCGATAGGATGATCTCTTGTGACTCTTACTCTAACTCATGAGAGCTTTTGCTTGGGTTGGGGTGGAACATCCTCTTCATTGTCTTCTTCTTCTCCTCCTTCATTGTTGTTGGTGTTGTCGTTATCTTGTGGAGGTGGAAAGGGAGGTCGAGGTGGTTCATCTTGTTGCACTTCCTCATCTCCTCTGTCTTGACGTGTTCCACTTGTGGATGCCTCCAAGTCAACTTGTGGTTCACCTTGATGTGAAGTTGAGGCTTCCACTTGAACGGATGAAGTACTCTCCTTCACCTCCATTGGGAGAATCTTGCCAATGGACAAATCTTGGATTGCTTCCGGAGGATCTTTGTCTCCTACATCAATTGGCAATTGCTCTACTTGCAAGCTGTTAGATTCATCAAACTTAACATCTAACATATCTAAAACATTTCGGGTGAAATTGTTGTAGACACGGTAAGTGTAAGAGTTTGAGCCATAACCGAGTAGAAAACCTTCATGAGATTTAGGAGCAATTTTTTAGCGACGATGCTTATCAAGAATGTAACACTTTGAGCCAAATACTCGAAAGTGTCCAACTTAGGGTTTGTTACCTGTGAGAAGTTCGTATGCCGTCTTGCCAAGAAGCTTGTGAAGGTATAGTCAATTCGTAGCATGGCAAGTTGTCTCAACCGCTTCCGCCCAAAAGTGTCTTAGCGTCTTGTATTCATCAAGCATCGTTCTTGCCATCTCGATAAGTGTCTGGTTCTTCCTCTCAACAACTCCATTTCGTTGAGCCGTGTATGTTGCCGAGAACTCATGTGAAATCTCTTCTTCATCAAGAAAAGTATCCACATTGGCGTTCTTGAAATCCGTTCCATTGTCGCTTCGAACCTTCTTGATCTTCAATTCAAATTGGTTTTGGGCCTTCCTAGCGAAGTTCTTGAAGATCTTTTGGACCTGTGATTTGTCATCAAGAAAGCACACCCACGTAAATCTTGAAAAGTCGTCAACAATGACCAAACCGAACGAGTTACCACCGAGACTCTTGTAGGCGTTGGGACCAAAAATATCCATATGGAGTAGCTCGAGCGGTCTCCTCGTGGTCATGATGTTCTTCACGGGGTGACTTCCTCCAACCTGTTTTGCTTCTTGACAAGCACTACAAAGTCTATCCTTGTCAAATATGACATCTTTAACACCAAGATACGATCACATTTAATAAGCTTATCAAGAATTCGCATGCCCACATGACCTAACCTTCTATGCCATAACCAACCTTTAGAAGATTTAGCAATTAAGCAAGTACAAGGTTGAGCTCTCTTAGTGAAATCAACAATGTATAGATCACCTCTACGAATATCTCTATGAAACACTTAGCAATCTACAACAGTAAATAGAACACTAAAACCAAAGTCGGCTAGTCTAGATACGGAAAGGAGATTGTAACCAAGGGATTCAACGAGCATAATGCTACTTCTTGAGATTGCGTTGGTTTTTTCCTTGAAGAGGAAAGGGTGATGCAGCAAAGTAGAGATAAGTATTTCACGCAGATTGAGAACCAAGGTATCAATCCAGTAGGAGATAATGCACAAGTCACCGAATACATGCACAAAAAATCAAACAAGTTGCACCCAACGCGATAAAGGGGTTGTCAATCCCTTCACGGTCACTCACAAAAGTGAGATCTGATAGAGATAGATAAACAGTAAAGTAAATATTTTTGGTATTTTTCGTTTATAGATCGGAAAGTAAAATATTGCAAAATAGTAGATCAGAAACTTATATGATGGAAAATAGACCCGGGGCCATAGGTTTCACTAGAGGCTTCTCTCAAGATAGAAAATATTACGATGGGTGAACAAATTACTGCCGAGCAGTTGATAGAAAAGCGCAAAGTTATGACGATATCTAAGGAAATGATCATCAATATAGGCATCACGTCCGTGTCAAGTAGACGGAAATGATTCTGCATCTGCTACTATTACTCCACACATCGACCGCTATCCAGCATCTAGAGTATTAAGTTCATAAAGAACGGAGTAATGCATTAAGCAAGATGACATGATGTAGAGGAATTAACTCAAGCAATATGATGAAAACCCCATCTTTTTATCCTCGATGGCAACAATACAATACGTGCATTGCTGCCCCTACTGTCACCGGGAAAGGACACCGCAAGATTGAACCCAAAGCTAAGCACTTCTTCCATTGCAAGAAAAACCAATCTAGTTGTCCAAACCAAACCGATAGTTCGAAGATAATTACAAAGATATCAAATCATGCATAAAAGAATTCATAGGAGATTCAAATAATATTCATAGATAAGTTGATCATAAATCAACAATTCATCGGATCTCGGCAAACACACGCAAAAAAGTATTACATCGAATAGATCTCCAAGAACATCGAGGAGAACATGTATTGAGAATCAAAGAGAGAGAAGAAGCCATCTAGCTACTAATTATGGACCCATAGGTCTGTGGTAAACTACTCACGCTTCATCGGAAGGGCAATAGAGTTGATGTAGAAGCCCTCTGTGATCGAATCCCCCTTCGACAGGGTGCCGGAAAAGGTCCCTAGATGGGATCTCACGGGTACAGAAGGTTGCGGTGGTGGAGAAGTGTTTTCGTGGATGCCTCTGTTTGTTTGGGGATATATGGGAATATATAGGCGCAAGAATTAGGTCAGGGAGTGCACGAGGGGCCCACAAGGGTGGGGGCGCGCCCTACCCCCCCCCCCCCCCCGCCCGGGCGTGCCCTCCGTCCTTGTGGCCGCCTTGTGGCTCTTCTGACTTCATATCCAAATCTCCTGGTTGTCTTCTGGTCCAAGAAAAATCATCGCGAAGGTTTTATTCCATTTGGTATTCCTTTTCTGCGAAACTCAAAAACAGGGGAAAAACAGGAACTGGCACTGGGCTGTAGGTTAATAGGTTAGTCCCAAAAATAATGTAAAATAGCATATTAATGCATATAAAACATCCCAAACAGATAATATAATAGCATGGAACAATCAAAAATTATAGATACGTTGGAGACGTACCACATAACATTTTGGATAGAGCTATCATTGGAAATGGCCACCTTACCAAGGCCAAGTACCTTACCCTTGGAGTTATCTCCAAAAGTGACATACTTGCGAGGATCGTCGTTCTTTGCAAGCTCATGGAACATGTCCTTTTATCCGGTCATATGATTACATCCACTATCGAGAACCCACTCTTTTCCTCCGGCCATGTAACCACGAAGGTTAGCCATAAGACCAAAATGTCTCATTGGCTCCTCAAGGTTGAAGTCACTATCTTCATCTTCATCATAATATCCAAGCTCAACATGATCATCACCTAGAGCAAGTGATTCATTATATTTATGACCATGACAATGTGCATGTTTATGAATTCTAATAGTTGTGAAATGATGCTACTAATGACTCCAACATTTCCTTTGGCACGCATAAGGTCATGGAGCTCAAATAGGCAATCATCAAACTTAGGATCACTATGGTTCATATTATGAAAAGCAATAGACTTTTGAAGAATCGCATCTAGATTTTTCAAGGAATAATTTGGAAAGCACTCCTCAAGATATTTCCATATAGTATAAGCACATTCAAAGGTAGGCAAGCATACAAGCAAATTTCTAGGGAATCGTCTAATGATAAGATCAACAGTTCTGAGATTGCGAGTCATGTCAAGATACTCATTGTCACGACCGGTTTTTCAATAAAATAATTATTGAGAGACCAATCCCTTTTACGGACCAGTAAAGAAGAATCCCTTCCCACTGGTAGACAATATCTTGGTCACAGAAGAAAAATACCAGGAGTACTGAATATAATACAAGGTTGAGCGGGGACTGCTCAACAATTTATTACATGCACGCCGATAAAACATAACGGCGGATAGGGTGGCATAACTACTTACTCACGATAACAACGGTGGTGGAAAAATCACAGCGGAGTGGGTGATATGACTCCTGAAAACTATAGCTCTTCGAGCGTCGGAGTGAGGCTCGAGGAGACTTATTGCGGGTGGCGGAAGCGTATAAAATACAAGTGACCAAAATCCAAGATCGCACAGGACTGACTGGGACTCCTCTAGGTGTCGGACGCACTATCAGACTCTTCATCTAGGAGATCGCCTTCGTCAACATCTGGCCAAATCAACAAGCCAGGTGAGTACTATGAAAGTACTCGCAAGACTGTCCGGACATAAGATATAACAAATGTAAACATGAAGCATATGTACAGATTAACCAGTGCGTTCAGACATAGAGATAATAAATACTGGGTGCCAAACGAGGGTCTGAATGACTCCTCGAAATGAAACTGCAAGAATAGTAATACTGGTGCCAAACGAGGGTCTGAATGACTCCTCGAGAGGAAACTGCAAGAATAATAATACCGGTGCCAAACGAGGGTCTGAATGACTCCTCGAGAGGAAACTTCAAGAATAGTAATGCCGCAGTCGGGCGTCAGGGCGACACCACATAAAGGGCTTATAACAGAAATAAAAGACAATCATGCCACAGTCGGACGTCTGAGCGACATCACAAAAAGGGCTTATATTGTAGCTCAATAATTCAGTAGCTTGAGAACATAAATTATTACAAGTACGAGACAACATAAGGTTAGTCCATCAGGAATAACAATTAAACTGGGTTTACCACAAGAGCTTGTTCACCGGGGATAAATTTCCACGAGGATAGATATGGATATACTGATCAACCTACTTGATCATGGATACGATAACTTGGAAGGATTTGACACTGCAGAGTTGTACTTAACCACAGCCAACGGATTTCAGTAGTCACGGGGACTAGTTCCGTTTACGGTGTTTAGGAAGAAACACGTCTAACCAGTACACACCCATTCAACATTCCGAAGCCAGGGATCACCCTCGGCAACGTTCAAGAAAAACCTTGAGACGGGGAGGCT
>NC_057814.1:226188602-226217995 GCF_018294505.1 Triticum aestivum | reverse complement strand
CGCCATGCCGCTGGAGCCGCCGCCTCCGAGCGCCGTCGTCCGCCCCGACCCCGGCGGCCATGGATCCAGCCGGAGGAGGTCTCCCCGGCCCCGGATCCGGCTCCTCCGCCTCTTCCCCACCATCTCCGGCCACCTCCCCGGCCAACTCCGGCGAGGTCCCCCGGATCTGGATGAGATCCACCACCACCACCAACCAAACGCCCCCGCCGTCCCGGATCTGCTCGTCCCCGAACCGCCCCGTCCAACTTTCCCCGAGGTCCATTTTTCTTCGAAGTCCCAGATTTTCAACATCAGTTGCACATGTTTGACCTACTACAACTTTCTGCTCGTAGCTCCATTTTGCATTTATGATATATCAAAATGTTCATCATGAGATGCTCTTCATTTAATTCTATTGTGCCATGCTTGTTTGAGTCCATCTTGATTCCCTAATCATCGTTGCAAGAGTGCTATATGCTGTTAACCTGCTGTCTGTTATCAGAACTTGGTGATTTGTCTTTTTCATTGCATTTTGAGTGTGCACCCTATGAGCATGAGCTCTACATGTGTTTTGAACTAAAGCATGCCATATTTACAGGGGTGCTTGTATTGTATTTTTGTGATCTATGTGGTGACTAGCACAAGCATGCAAAGTAGCCTCCATGATGTTGCTGATTTCTGTGACTTAGTTTTTCTGCTAAGTCTGTAGCTGTAACATTGTGATGCCATGTTAATCTGCTGCTACCATGAATTATAAGCATAATCTGGAGATGTTCACTAAGGATGTTTTGGTGTACATGTCATGCTCTATCCATCCATGCCTTGTTTTGCATTTGTAGTGTGCTGTAGCTTGTTGTTTTCATGCTCCAAACTTGCTAAATAATGTTGCTGTCAGCCTGTTAACATTAAGTTCAGTTTTGCCATATGTTTTGCTAGTGATCCATGCACCCTATGAACTTACTCTTGCCATTCTTAACTTCATAATTATGCCATATTACTGTTGGATACCTTCACATACCATGAGATGCTTGGGGATGAGTGATTTGAGCTCGCAAAGATGCCTTCATAATTCTGTTTATGCCATGCTCAGTTTTTCTGCAGTCTGAATCTGTTTATGAAACTTGCTACGTTTACATGGGTGCCATCGTATCTTCTGTGCCTTTTTGGCTCGTCATCAGTAAGGTACTTTTGTTCTATGCAATTAGTAGATTCATGCCATGCCTTTATTTGCTATGATATATTCCTGTAGCATGTTGTTTTCTTCCTCTAAACATTGCAACCTGATGTTATTTCTGCCATGTCCAGTGATTTTCTGCAGTGTCTGTGAATCTATTATTATTTGCAATCTTGCCATGTCCTTTTGAGCATGTTCTAGTGGATTCTGGAGATAGCTCAGTGTTCATGTTTTGCCATGCTTTATCTGTACATCATGTCCATGCCTTTTGTTCTCATGTTGGGGTGCTGTAGCATATTGTTTTGATGCTTACAAGATGCCTAGTTGCTGTTTTGGGCAGATTGTTGCTATATCTTGTTTGAAGTGTATGTGTTGCACCGTTGCTCCGTTTTGAGTGTGCTCTACATGAAACTTGCTTAGTTTTGCATGTAGTTTAATATTACCTTGTTGCATCCTTGTTTTGAGGTGTTTGCTTGATGTTTGAATATATTTTGCATCAATGCCATGTTTTACTTGTTTTGCTCATATCTTCTAGGCCGTAGCTGCGAATCTAATGAACTTATATGTAACTTGACTAGAATTTCGTGTAGATCATCTTGGTGCATCTTAACTTGTTGTTTAATAATTTGAACATAAGGTTTATTCAGTTCTGGACCAATTTCGAAATTTGCATATGAGGACTTACCGGAATTGTTATATGTTGTTTCCGGCCTCGTTTAAACTTGCTTTGATGTGTTGCTCTTGTATGCATCATCTCTTGCCATGAGTAGCTTCATCTAGCCTTGTCATGCATCATGTTTGGTTGTGCATCATGTCATGTTTATGTGTTGTGTGTTCACCTTGTTGTTTGCTTCTTTCCGGCTGTGCTCCTTCTCGTTAGTTCCTATTTCGTTGCGATCGTGAGGATTCGTTCGTCTACGCTTGGTTCGTCTTCGTGGCTTCATCTTCTTCATGGATTCGTTCTTCTTCCTAGTGGGATTTCAGGCAAGATGACCGTCACCTTGGATCTCATTACTATCATTGCTATGCTAGTTGCTTCGTTCTTTCGCTATGCTGCGCTACCTATCACTTGCTTTTCAAGCCTCCCAAATTGCCATGTCAGCCTCTAACCTTTTCACCCTTCCTAGCAAACCGTTGTTTGGCTATGTTACCGCTTTTGCTCACCCCTCTTATAGCGTTGCTAGTTGCAGGTGAAGTTGAAGTTTGTTCCATGTTGGAACATGGATATCATGAACTTTGTTGGGATATCACAATATCTCTTATATTATTAATGCATCTATATACTTGGTAAAGGGTGGAAGGCTCGGCCTTATGCCTGGTGTTTTGTTCCACTCTTGCCGCCCTAGTTTCCGTCATACCGGTGTTATGTTCCTTGATTTTGCGTCCCTTACAAGGTTGGGTGATTTATGGGACCCCCTTGACAGTTCGCTTTGAATAAAACTCTTCCAGCAAGGCCCACCTTGGTTTTACATTTGCCTCACCTAGCCTTTTTCCCTTGGGAGTCGCGCATCCTGAGGGTCATCTTTATTTACCCCCCGGGCCAGTTCTCCTTCGAGTGCTGGTCCAAACCGAGCGATGTCCGGCGCTCCCTTGGCAACCAGGGTCTATGCCAACCCGACGTCTTGCTCATCCGGTGTGCCCTGAGAACGAGATATGTGCAGCTCCTATCGGGATTTGTCGGCACATCGGGCGGCTTTGCTGGTCTTGTTTTACCATTGTCGAAATGTCTTGTAAACCGGGATTCCCAGACTGATCGGGTCTTCCCGGGAGAAGGAATATCCTTCGTTGACCGTGAGATCTTATAATGGGCTAAGTTGTGACACCCCTGCAGGGTATAAACTTTCGAGAGCCGTGCCCGCGGTTATGTGGCAGATGGGAATTTGTTAATGTCCGGTTATAGAGAACTTGACACTTGACTTAATTAAAACGCATCAACCGCGTGTGTAGCCGTGATGGTCTCTTCTCGGCGGAGTCCGGGAAGTGAACATGGTTTCTGGGTTATGTTTGACGTAAATAGGAGTTCAGGATCACTTCTTGATCATTGCTAGCTTCACGACCGTTCCGTTGCTTCTCTTCTTGCTCTTATTTGCGTATGTTAGCCACCATACTTGCTTAGTCGCTGCTGCAACCTCACCACTTTACCCCTTCCTTACCCATTAAGCTTTGCTAGTCTTGATACCCATGGTAATGGGATTGCCGAGTCCTCGTGGCTCACAGATTACTACAACAACAGTTGCAGGTACGGGTTATGTGATGATCATGACGCGAGAGCGATGTTTATTCGTGTTGGAGTTCTTCTTCTTCTTCGTCGATCAGGGGATAGGTTCCAGGTCGGCAGCCTGGGCTAGCAGGGTGGATGTCGTTTGAGCTTCTGTTGGTGTTTCATCCGCAGTTGGATGTTGGTCTTATGTATGATGTATTGATGTATTCTTGCGGCATTTGTATGCCTTGTATGTATCCCCATATATTATGTAATGTTGATGTAATGATATCCACGTTGCAAAAGCGTGTCAATATGCGGTTCTATCCTTGGTGGGACCTTCGAGTCTCTTTAGGATAGTATCGCATATTGGGCGTGACACCTATGAAGACACATTTCTCTGATTTGGGTTCGAGCTTATTAGGTTGAAGCTTTTTCACATAAGCATCACAGCCCCAAATTTTAAGAAACGACAACTTTGGTTTCTTGCCAAACCACAGTTCATAAGGCATCGTCTCAACGGATTTCGATGGTGCCCTATTTAACGTGAATGCAGCCGTCTCTAAAGCATAACCCCAAAATGATAGCGGTAAATCAGTAAGAGACATCATAGATTGCACCATATCTAGTAAAGTACAATTACGACGTTCGGACACACCATTACGCTGTGGTGTTCCGGGTGGCGTGAGTTGCGAAACTATTCTGCATTGTTTCAAATGTAGACCAAACTCGTAACTCAAATATTCTCCTCCATGATCAGATCGTAGAAACTTTATTTTCTTGTTACGATGATTTTCCACTTCACTCTGAAATTCTTTGAACTTTTCAAATGTTTCAGACTTATGTTTCATTAAGTAGATATACCCATATCTGCTTAAATCATCTGTGAAGGTGAGAAAATAACGACACCCGCCGCGAGCCTCAACATTCATCGGACCACATACATCTGTATGTATGATTTCCAACAAATCTGTTGCTCGCTCTGTAGTTCCGGAGAACAGCGTTTTAGTCATCTTGCCCATGAGGCACGGTTCGCAAGTACCAAGTGATTCATAATCAAGTGGTTCCAAAAGTCCATCAGTATGGAGTTTCTTCATGCGCTTTACACCAATATGACCTAAACGGCAGTGCCACAAATAAGTTGCACTATCATTATCAACTCTGCATCTTTTGGCTTCAATATTATGAATATGTGTATCACTACTATCGAGATTCAACAAAAATAGACCACTCTTCAAGGGTGCATGACCATAAAAGATATTACTCATATAAATAGAACAACCATTATTCTCTGATTTAAATGAATAACCGTCTCGCATCAAACAAGATCCAGTTATAATGTTCATGCTCAACGCTGGCACCAAATAACAATTATTCAGGTCTAAAACTAATCCCGAAGGTAGATGTAGAGGTAGCGTGCCGACTGCGATCACATCGACTTTCGAACCATTTCCCACGCGCATCGTCACCTCGTCCTTAGCCAATCTTCGCTTAATCCGTAGTCCCTGTTTCGAGTTGCAAATATTAGCAACAGAACTAGTATCAAATACACAGGTGCTACTGCGAGCATTAGTAAGGTACACATCAATAACATGTATATCACATATACCTTTGTTCACCTTGCCATCCTTCTTATCCGCCAAATACTTGGGGCAGTTCCGCTTCTAGTGACCAGTCTGTTTGCAGTAGAAGCACTCAGTCTCAGGCTTAGGTCCAGACTTGGGTTTCTTCTCCTGAGCAGCAACTTGTTTGCTGTTCTTCTTGAAGTTCCCCTTCTTCTTCCCTTTGCCCTTTTTCTTGAAACTGGTGGTCTTGTTGACCATCAACACTTGATGCTCCTTCTTGATTTCTACCTCCGTAGCCTTTAGCATTGCGAAGAGCTCGGGAATCGTCTTATCCATCCCTTGCATGTTATAGTTCATCACGAAGCTCTTGTAGCTTGGTGGCAGTGATTGAAGAATTCTGTCAATGACGCTATCATGCAGAATATTAACTCCCAGTTGAATCAAGTGATTGTTATACCCAGACATTCTGAGTATATGCTCACTGACAGAACTATTCTCCATCTTGCAGCTGTGGAACTTATTGGAGACTTCATATCTCTCAATCCGAGCATTTCCTTGAAATATTAACTTCAACTCCTAGAACATCTCATATGCTCCATGACGTTCAAAACATCGTTGAAGTCCCGGTTCTAAGCCGTAAAGCATGGCACACTGGACTATCGAGTAGTCATCTGCTTTGCTCTGCCAGACGTTCATAACATCTGGTGTTGCTCCTGTAGCAGGTCTGGCACCTAGCGGTGCTTCCAGGACGTAATTCTTCTGTGCAGCAATGAGGATAATCCTCAAGTTACGTACCCAGTCCGTGTAATTGCTACCATCATCTTTCAACTTTGCTTTCTCAAGGAACACATTAAAATTCAATGGAACAATAGCACGGGCCATCTATCTACAATCAACATAGACAAGCAAAATACTATCAGGTACTAAGTTCATGATAAATTTAAGTTCAATTAATCATATTACTTAAGAACTCCCACTTAGATAGACATCCCTCTAATCCTCTAAGTGATCACGTGATCCAAATCAAGTAAACCATGTCCGATCATCACGTGAGATGGAATAGTTTCAATGCTGAACATCACTATGTTGATCATATCTACTATATAATTCACGCTCGACCTTTCGGTCTCAGTGTTCCGAGGCCATATCTGTTATATGCTAGGCTCGTCAAGTTTAACCTGAGTATTCCGTGTGTGCAACTGTTTTGCACCCGTTGTATTTGAACGTAGAGCCTATCACACCCGATCATCACGTGGTGTCTCAGCACGAAGAACTTTCGCAACGGTGCATACTCAGGGAGAACACTTATACCTTGAAATTTAGTGAGAGATCATCTTATAATGCTACCGTCAATCAAAGCAAGATAAGATGCATAAAAGATAAACATCACATGCAATCAATATAAGTGATATGATATGGCCATCATCATCTTGTGCTTGTGATCTCCATCTCCGAAGCACCGTCATGATCACCATCGTCACCGGCGCGACACCTTGATCTCCATCGTAGCATCGTTGTCATCTTGCCAACTTATGCTTCTACGACTATCGCTACCGCTTAGTGATAAAGTAAAGCATTACAGGGCGATTGCATTGCATACGATAAGGCGACAACCATATGGCTCCTGCCAGTTGCCGATAACTCGGTTACAAAACATGATCATCTCATACAATAAAATTTAGCATCATGCCTTGACCATATCACATCACAACATGCCCTGCAAAAACAAGTTAGACGTCCTCTACTTTGTTGTTGCTAGTTTTACGTGGCTGCTACGGGCTGAGCAAGAACCGTTCTTACCTACGCATCAAAACCTTCTCAAGGACCGGGCATAGCCACACTCGGTTCAACTAAAGTTGGAGAAACTGACACCCGCCAGCCACCTGTGTGCAAAGCACGTCGGTAGAACCAGTCTCGCTGCGTACGCGTAATGTCTGTCCGGGCCGCTTCACCCAACAATACCGCCAAACCAAAGTATGACATGCTGGTAAGCAGTATGACTTGTATCGCCCACAACTCACTTGTGTTCTACTCGTGCATATAACATCTACGTAAAACCAGGCTCGGATGCCACTGTTGGGGAACGTAGTAATTTCAAAAAAATTCCTACACACACGCAAGATCATGGTGATGCATAGCAACGAGAGGGGAGAGTGTGTCCACGTACCCTCGTAGACCGAAAGCGGAAGCATTAGCACAACGCGGTTGATGTAGTCATACGTCTTCATGATCCGACCGATCAAGTACCGAACGCACGGCACCTCCGAGTTCTGCACACGTTCAACTCGATGACGTCCCTCGAACTCCGATCCAGCCGAGCTTTGAGGGGGAGTTCCGTCAGCACGACGGCGTGGTGACGATGATGATATTCTACTAACGTAGGGCTTCGCCTAAGCACCGCTATGATATTATCGAGGTGGATTATGATGGAAGGGGGGCACCGCACACGGCTAAGAGATCCAAGAGATCAATTGTTGTGTCTCCAAGGGGTGCCTCCCTCCCCGTATATAAAGGAGTGGAGGAGGGGGAGGGGGCCAGCCACCCTAGGCGCGCCCCATGAGGAGTCCTACTCCCACCGGGAGTAGGACTCCCCCCTTCCAAGTGGGAGTAGGAGAGGAGAGGGAAGGAGAGAGAGAGGGGGAAACGAAAGGGGGGCGTCGCCCCCTCCTTGTCCAATTCGGACTGGGGGAAGGGGCGCGCAGTTGCCCTTGGCCACCCCTCCTCTTCTCCACTAGGGCCCAATAGGCCCATTAGTCTCCCCGGGGGGTTCCGGTAACCCCCCGATACTCCGGTATATGCCCGAAACTCCCCGAAAACATTCCGGTGTCCGAACATAGTCGTCCAATATATCGATCTTTACGTCTCGACCATTTTGAGACTCCTCGTCATGTCCGTGATCACATTCGGGACTCTGAACAACCTTCGGTACATCAAAACACATAAACTCATAATATAACCGTCATCGAACTTTAAGCGTGCGGACCCTACGGGTTCGAGAACTATGTAGACATGACCGAGACACGTCTCCGGTCAATAACCAATAGCGGAACCTGGATGCTCATATTGGCTCCCACATATTCTACAAAGATCTTTATCGGTCAAACCGCATAACAACATACGTTGTTCCCTTTGTCATCGGTATGTTACTTGCCCGAGATTCGATCGTCGGTATCTCAATACCTAGTTCAATCTCGTTTACCGGCAAGTCTCTTTACTCGTTCCGTAATACATCATCCCGCAACTAACTCATTAGTTACAATGCTTGCAAGGCTTATAGTGATGTGCATTACCGAGTGGGCCCAGAGATACCTCTCCGACAATCGGAGTGAAAAATCCTAATCTCGAAATACGCCAACCCAACAAGTACCTTCGGAGACACCTGTAGAGCACCTTTATAATCACCCATTTACGTTGTGACGTTTGGAAGCACACAAAGTGTTCCTCCGGTAAACGGGAGTTGCATAATCTCATAGTCATAGGAACATGTATAAGTCATGAAGAAAGCAATAGCAGAATACTAAACGATCAAGTGCTAAGCTAACGGAATGGGTCAAGTCAATCACATCATTCTCCTAATGATGTGATCCCGTTAATCAAATGACAACTCATGTCAATGGCTAGGAAACATAACCATCTTTGATCAACGAGCTTGTCAAGTAGAGGCATACTAGTGACACTCTGTTTGTCTATGAATTCACACAAGTATTATGTTTCCGGTTAATACAATTCTAGCATGAATAATAAACATTTATCATGATATAAGGAAATAAATAATAACTTTATTATTGCCTCTAGGGCATATTTCATTCACTTTCACATATATATATCCATATACCCTAAAAACATCGGGGGACAGAATAGATCCGGAGTTCCGCCGCGGCAAGCCTCTGTAGCCACCAAAAACCAATCGGGACCCTGTTCCGGCACCCTACCGGAGGGGGGATCCTTCACCGGTGGCCATCTTCATCATCCCGGCGCTCTCCATGACGAGGAGGGAGTAGTTCACCCTCGGGGCTGAGGGTATGTACCAGTAGCTATGTGTTTGATCTCTCTCTCTCTCTCTCTCTCTCTCTCTCTCGTGTTCTTGAGGTGGCACGATCTTGATGTATCGCGAGCTTTGCTATTATAGTTGGATCTTATGATGTTTCTCCCCCTCTACTCTCTTGTAATGGATTGAGTTTTCCCTTTGAAGTTATCTTATCGGATTGAGTCTTTAAGGATTTGAGAACACTTGATGTATGCCTTGCATGTGCTTATTTGTGGTGACAATGGGATATCACGTGATCTACTTGATGTATGTTTTGGTGATCAACTTGCGGGTTCAGTGACCTTGTGAACTTATGCATAGGGGTTGGCACACGTTTTCGTCTTGACTCTCCGGTAGAAACTTTAGGGCACTCTTTGAAGTTCTTTGTGTTGGTTGAATAGATGAATCTGAGATTGTGTGATGCATATCGTATAATCATACCCACGGATACTTGAGGTGACATTGGAGTATCTAGGTGACATTAGGCTTTTGATTGATTTGTGTCTTAAGGTGTTATTCTAGTACGAACTCTATGATAGATCAAACGGAAAGAATAGCTTCGTGTTATTTTACTACGAACTCTTGAATAGATCGATCCGAAAGAATAACTTTGAGGTGGTTTCGTACCCTACAATAATCTCTTTGTTTGTTCTCCGCTATTAGTGACTTTGGAGTGACTCTTTGTTGCATGTTGAGGGATAGTTATATGATCCAAGTATGTTATTATTGTTGAGAGAACTTGCACTAGTGAAAGTATGAACCCTAGGCCTTGTTTCAACACATTGCAATACTATTTACGCTCACTTTTATCATTAGTTACCTTGCTGTTTTTATATTTTCAGATTACAAAAACCTATATCTACCATCCATATTGCACTTGTATCACCATCTCTTCGCCGAACTAGTGCACCTATACAATTAACCATTGTATTGGGTATGTTGGGGACACAAGAGACTCTTTGTTATTTGGTTGCAGGGTTGCTTGAGAGAGACCATCTTCATCCTACGCCTCCCACGGATTGATAAACCTTAGGTCATCCACTTGAGGGAAATTTGCTACTGTCCTACAAACCTCTGCACTTGGAGGCCCAACAATGTCTACAAGAAGAAGGTTGCGTAGTAGACATCAAGCTCTTTTCTGGCGCCGTTGCCGGGGAGGTGAGTGCTTGAAGGTATATCTTTAGATCTTGCAGTCGAATCTTTTTGTTTCTTGTTTTATCACTAGTTTAGTTTATCAAAGAAAACTAAAAAAATAAAATAAAAATGGAATTGAGTTTGTCTCATATGCTTCATCTTTTTAATATCTTTCGTGAGAATGATGGAAAGGAAAATTGTGCTCAAGTGCTAGGAGAAGAAATCTATAAAATGTTTGGCACTAGATCTTTGAATGATGAGCATGATTGCAATGTTGTTAGTATGAACTCTTTGAATATCCATAGTACTAATGATGATTGCACTAGTCATGATGAAAATGTCTCTTATAAGCATGTCGAATTCTGTGGAGTGCATAGAGTTTGCAAATACATACAAAAAAGGGAAGATATATTTTGTAAGAGGCATAAGTATTTAGAAACCAAATGGTTGCAAGAAAGGCTAGATGTTTGTGCTGAAAAATTAAATTTTCTTAGTCATCCTTGTGAGCTTTGCAACGAACGTGGTCATTTAAATATCCAATGCAAATTGTTTCATGATCGTATCATGTCCAAAAATTGTGATGACTTGATTTCCCTTGCACATCATAATGAACTTAGTTTTCTCTTGGGTTATGAAGAAATGAAACGTCTAACTAAGGTTATTCCAGAATTTGCCCTTGAAAGAGTTCTTGATTTTGATCTGGAGGAAATTTATATGTATTGTGCGGTGAATTGCATTGGAAATCCTTATATTGCCAAGTATATGAAGAAAAGAAAACAAATAGAAGATGAAGAGAATACTAATGAAAGGGAAGAGACTTCCCAATATCCTCCTATTATTTCTTATGATGAATCAGGTAACGAGGAGGAGCCTTATATTCAACCAACCTCATCAATAAGGAGCTCAAAAAAGAGGGTTAAACCCACACATGATGTGAAGAAGAAAAAGAAAAGACAGAGAAGCAAAGGTGAAAGGTATCCCTCCCTAATGATGTTGCTCCTATTACTCATTGTGATGATTATAATTGCTATACTATTGGTGCTATCCATACTATTAATGATGAGAGTGATTATGCTTATGATATGAAAGGGGCCAAGCTTGGGGATGCTATGTTTGATGAGAATGACACATTTCAGAATATATTTGCAGCAATTAATGTTTGTCCCAAGCTTGGGTATGCTATGATTTATGAAGATGATATATTTAGCCTCCCAAGTTTTGATGAGCAAATTTATTATGACGATAGCATGCCCCCTACTTATGATGATTATTTTGATGACACTTCTTGTCGTGGAATTGTCACGGCAGATGTCCTCGAGCTAGGACTTAGTCGTGGAGCCATCGCAACCAGGAAGCTTGAAGGGGTTATGCGGGACAAGGAACACGAGGGTTTATACTGGTTCGGCCCCTTACGTTGAAGGTAAAAGCCTACGTCCAGTTTGAGGTGATATTGATTAGGGTTACGATCGCCGGGGAGCTAAACAGCTATGCCCGGCTCTCGGTTAGGTTATTCTCGCCCCTAAGCCGCTGCCGGGTCGTCCCTTTATATAGGGAGGCTGACGCCCAGCAGCCCTTAGAGTCCCGGCCGGCTCATAAGAGTGTCCGGCTCGGACTCTAAACTATACTTGCCTTATACTACAAGTTCTACTATAATGATTGTAATTATAGGCCTTAAGCTATATCCAGGTCTCAGCCCATCTCTTGGCCCATCGTCTTGAAACTTGGCTCCGGGCTTCTGGCAACAACCGTACGAGTAACCCGGCCCCTCCTGGCGGGTGACTCTAAGGTCTATATCCTCAACATTAGGCCCCAGATTGATTTGAGCCGGCTCATGTCAATCTTCAATTCTTCTAACAGAAAAAACCTCCTGCTTACCATTCATGTGAAGGCCATAACCCGGAGTGACGTCATCCTCTGGACTCCGGATAATCCGCCATGACGTCATCCTCCATTAAGTCCGTTTTTTACTCCGCCAGATCCGCAACGGATCTTTGCTTTACTGTCATTCCAAAAATCGAGGCGTCGTGGGGGGGAGATAATCACGCCACGGTCTCCTTGAATCTCGCGCCCACTTATGACCTCGCCTTATAAATAGGCCGGCCCAACGGGTCCTTCTCACGCCCTCTTCTTCCTCCTCGCGCCGTCGCTCCTCTGCTAGAGCTCTGCCACTGCCGCCGCCGTCGCGCCCCTGGTCTTCTTCAACCCGGCCGCTGCATCACCCTGATTCGGACTAGATTCACGGCAGCGACCTCCGCTCTTCTCCAACTCCGGTGAGTCTCCTTTGCCTTGTCAGATAGATCTACTGTAGGGTTCATCTTGTGTTCTTCGCGTTCATCGCCATTGCCGCAAACCTCAGCAGCTCTCGTAGTCACCGCACTTGGTTGATCTTTAGCCTTGCATAGAAATAGCACGGTAGTTGTTTAGGCCTCATTTCAAGTACCAGTAGATCCCCTTCTACTGTATAGATGCTTCGTTCGAGCTCAAAAAACATCTGCTCGTCTGCTTCTAGGTCTAGAAAGTTTTCATTCCACCCGACCATTTTGATCCAAAAAAGTTACTGCCATATGTGAAACCTGTTTTACCACACTTAGTAAAAACTGCAACCATTGAACCTGAGCGGCTTACATTTCTGGCTTAAAGAAAACATGCGCCATCGAACTTTCCGGTTTAAAGAGAACCATGCTCTGTAGAATCCTCCGGCTTAACTGTGGTAACACCGTAGATAACTAACTTACTCTGAATTCCCCTGCGGTTTAAACAACCCACTGTATCTGAATGTATATCATTAGTCCCCTTCATAAGCCGCCATCTTAGTGTGAACAATAGATCTCCGGCTTATAATTAACCCGGACACTTTTCTTTTTATCATAGACCACCAACCTTCATCATGCCTCCCAAGGCTCCTATCACTTGCAACTGGATGAGGTCCAACGTCACCGACGAGACCCTGGCCAATTTCGTTAAGTCCGGATACTTACCTAAGAAGGAAATCATGTCCTACCGTGCCCCTGACCTGTCAGAAGAGAGACCACAGCCAAGGGACGGGGAGGTAGTGATCTTTGCAGACCATATGAGCCGGGGCTTCGCGCCGCCCGGCTCAAAGTTTTTCAGGGACGTGCTCAACTTCTTTGACCTACGGCCTCAGGATATAGGACCCAACTCCGTATCCAACATCCGCAACTTTCAAGTCTTTTGCGAAGTGTACCTCGGGGAAGAGCCCAGTTTGCTGCTGTTCAGAGAACTGTTCTACTTAAACCGCCAAAATGAGTGTGCCAACGGGCCAAGTCTAGAGTTAGGCGGCATCTCCATCCAGCGGCGTAGGGACTGTCTGTTCCCTTACGCAGAGCCGCCGAGCCACCCCAAAGACTGGAATATGACTTGGTTCTACTGCCAAGATACCTCCCCGGCTGACGAGAACCCGCTGCCCGGCTTTCGCCCAACCCGCCTAGAACCGACTCATCCGCTATCCGACAAACTGACTGCCGCGGAACGCCAACCTCTGCTTCCAACGAGCAATAAGATCAAGGCCCTGCTAGGCAACGGTCTGAACGGAATTGACCTGGTCCGGGTCTGGATCTCGTGGCGGGTGATCCCATTGAGCCGCCGCCCCGGCTTAATGTGTGAGTACACCGGGCGAAAGGATGACCCGCAGAGGCACAGTCGCAATGATCTTCCAGAAGACGTTGCAGAAGAAGAGACCAAGGCTCTGTTGAACGAGAGTCTGGCAGACTGTGGAAGGACCGGGCTAGCCCCCTTCTGCAAGACCAATCCAGCCCCCGCGGTAAGCCGCTGACTTTAACCTTTCAACTTCTTTTGCATGTAACCTTGATCTGAACCATTTTAAGAATTTTATTACTGTATTTCTTAGGCTGATGATAAATTCTGGCGGGTCAAATATGACCATGAGGCGGCCAAGAAGGCCAGGAAAGCGAAGAAAGCCGCCAAGAAAGCCGCCCCTCGCAAAAAGGGAAGCAGACCCACTGCTTCGGAGCTATTGCAGTTAAGCGACAGCTCCGAGTCAGGGGTAATCCTTAGACCTGTAAATTCTTGCCATATTTGTTGCTTGTTGCTGTCCGCCTTATCAACATTTGCTCGTTGACAGGATGACACCGGCGCCAGTAACCCGGTGGTTGAAGAGGTAATGTCACTTTCCTCCGACTCGGAGCCTTTGCCACCGCTGAAAGTCCGAAGAGTAACCCGGAAAGTAAGCTTTTCACATCCATTAGCTCATCAAGACCCTCAATTTCTTTTGAAGCAGCAGGTTCACGAAAGCCGGCGTCACACCCGGGCCCGCAAGGACACCGACCTCTCCACCGGGTTACCCGACGCAACCAGGAAGCGTCGCACTGAGGTTTTTTCTCACCTGTACCCTTTTCATCCGTTGGCGGGTGTTATCCGTCAGCCACTCAACTCTTCTGATTCCAATTATCAGGAGACCTCTCCCTCTTCGGGTGACTCCATGCAGTCAAGTCTGCCGGCCTTCAAGACTGCGCCCGGGTAACAACAATCTTCTTACATTATCTCTGTCTGTACTTACTCTTTGCGCGCCTAACACTTCTGTCTTTTCAGTGCCCAGGCAAAGCTCACCAAAAGAGCAAAGAAGACCAGGTCAGCCGGAGTGCCAGACTTGCCTGAACCGGAGGCGACGGCTCAAGAGCCGCCAACTGCCTCCGCCCCCGAAGCTACCACTCCAATGGACACGGCGCCTGATGCCCCTGCCCCGACTACCAAGACAACGACCGAAGCTTCGGTTAATCCGGAGGCCTCCGGCTCAGCTCCACCAGCAGACGACCCGGACGTGATCATCACCCGGACGGAATTCGTTGAGCCGGGGAGACCAACCGCGTTGGCCAAATGCTCCGCGAAAGGGGAGTTACTGCAGCCCCACCGGGTGAACCTGGATCTCTCCGGCTACACCGACTTGAGCATTGAAGAGCTCGTCTCTGGCTACATCAGCCAAGTCCACAAGAGCCGGGACGCCGAGGTTGCCATGGTCAACCAGATCCAACAAAAATCCGAGGTACCCTTCTGCTGTCATCTTACCTTACTGCATAGTTACCTTTGCCATGCTAGCCCCCAAGTCGATGACTTATACTTGAATATGTTGTAGACTTAGGTTCCGGCTTACTCAACTGAGCCGGCAGGACGTAGATAGAGACGTTCAATATGCATTAGCCCCCAAGTGCCAAGTGCCTTTGCTTGGAAAGCGCTTGGGACTTATATAACAACTGTTAATTAACCCGGAAATACATGCAGGCTGTTGGCAAGAAACTAGAGTCGGACCTTGCGGATCTCAAGAGCCGGCTGAAGACACAAGAGATGGAGACCCGGAAGGCAAACGCCAAGTTTGTCTCCAGCATCGCCGCTCAAGAGAAGCTGAAGACCGAATTTGATGCTGAGCGGAAGGCCTGGGCTAAGGAGAAGGCCGCACTGGTGACCCGGGCGGAACAGGCGGAGAAGGCGCTCTCTGAGAAAACCGCCGAGCTCTCCGGCCTAAAGCGCCAGGTTTCCCAAATGGTAGCCGCCATCTTCGGTAAGTCGCCTCACCGGCTTTCATCCATGTTAGAATGTTTACATCTCCTGATTCATCCTTGTCACCGGCTTATCTGATGTTGTTAAACAGGTCCCAGAAGCGCCAACCTTAACCAGAGCGTGGTCACCAAGTTAAAGGCCGTGTACACCCTGGTGGAACAGCTCTACACCGGGTCACAGCGTGCCTTAGCTGTGGTGGCCCTATCCAACGAGGTGCCAACTCATCTGGCCGAAGTCCTGCGCCGGCTCGCAGTTCTGCCGCAGCGGATCCAGGAGCTACGACGAGCATCCGCGAGAGCCGGAGCAATCGCCGCGCTGAGCCGGGCCAAAGCATTCCTGCCGGAGCTAGACCCGGCAGACATCGCCCTGGGTTACCCAAGCCTGAAGGAAGATGGCTCAGCCTTCGACCAGAGGGATTTCGCGGCGTGTGTGAAGGCTGTACGCCCGGTGGCCACCATCATCGGGAATGACACCGACTTAACCAAGTATCAGCCGGGGTACAATGCGGAGAATCAGAGGATTCCAACCCCTCGCTATGAAGCTCTCAATCTGATTCCTCCGGCTCGTCAGCACACCTTCGCCCCGGAGATTGACCCGGCCGGGTTAATTGACGAAGAAGCCCAGTTCGAAGCTCTCAGCGGCATCGACTGGAAGTCGTCAACCTTCGAGGTCTTGGGATCAGCCGGAGCAGAAGACAGGAACGAGCCGGGGACTTCAACTCAGCAGGCATCATAAAGCGGCTGGCGGTTCACCGAACAACGCTCCATCCTTGAGACTTGATGAATTTTGTAATAGAATAAGTGCAACAATTTATCTCTGCCGTGCCATCGTGCACGTAATGAATGCTGAAATCCCTTGAAGTTATCCTTTTGGTGTTCCTCCGGGTCATAATTATCACTTTGTCCTTCTCAACAGTAAGAGGTGCCTTTAAGTATCTGCATAGAAAGGCAAATCACAAGTCTCAAGGCGGCTTACCACCCTGAGAATCAGGTGTTTGAGATGGATAACCCGGAATATGAATCAAAAAAGACTGGTCCTTAGTTACACTCTAAATATAGCCGTGATAACACACTTAACGGCCTGTAAACATACTTCCGGATTAAATAACCCGGGTAGCACGGTTGGTATCTTAACTCTAATTTACTTGCCTTGATGACATCCATGATGTTCAACTAACAAGATAAACCAAAATTAAGTCGGCAAGTGAGACCCGGCCATGCACACTTTGTCATAATCAGAGTAAACTTGTGATAAATCAGAACTTAGGGGCTTCCAGTTCGAATACGACCAGAGACCCGGCCCAAAAGGGGTTAAGCCAAGATTTGGATACGATCATATAGCCCCCAGTGGGTGTGGCGGTGCCAATCAAGAGGGTACCGACAGCTATGTTCTCTTTGGTTCGAATACGACCCATTTTTGAACAGGAAGCCCTCAAATGATTCTTAAAATTGTTTAACGACGCTGATTCAAATACGATCCACGTCGGTTCTCAGAAGGGTTAAACTGTGATTCAAATATGACCAAAGTTAACTTCCCAATGAGCTCGGCACTATGCCAATCAAGTGGGTATCGAGAGCTATGTTCTCTTTGGTTCGAATACGACCCATGTTTGAACAGGAAGCCCCCAAGTGACCTTACTGCTTGCGGCTAGACTCGAATACGATCATAAGCCGGATCCTCCTTTAAATCAGCATGTAAAAAATAACACACGCATAATTGGAGGAGAAAAAAGGACAGAGGTCCTGCTTTATTGCTTATCATAATATATACATGTCTAAGATAAATATGTACACCACGAGAGCCGGTAGCTCAAGTGTAGTAAGGCCGAAGCTGAGCTATATTCCACGGCCGACGGGTCTCCTCCTCAGATTTACGCGAATCTTTATGTTCCCGAATATCAATGAGGTAATATGACCCGTTGTGCAAGTTCTTACTGACCACAAAGGGCCCTTCCCAAGGTGGGGATAACTTGTTTGCATCTGTTTGATCCTGGATGAGCCGGAGCACAAGGTCGCCTTCTTGGAAGACCCGGGATTTGACCCGGCGGCTATGATAACGGCGCAGATCTTGTTGGTAAATCGCTGAACGGGCTGCTGCCACATCACGCTGTTCGTCCAACAAGTCCAAAGCATCTTGGCGCGCCTGTTCATTATCCGTCTCAACATAAGCCGCCACGCGAGGTGAATCATGACGGATGTCGCTGGGGAGGACTGCTTCCGCTCCATAAACCATGAAGAAAGGCGTGAAGCCTGTAGACCTGTTAGGAGTAGTGTTGATGCTCCATAAGACGGGCAACTCCTCCACCCAACAACCCGGCGTCCGTTGCAAAGGGACCAAAAGCCGGGGCTTGATGCCCTTCAGAATCTCCTGGTTAGCTCTCTTAGCTTGACCATTGGATTGGGGATGAGCCACTGAGGAAACATCAAGTCGGATATGCTCTTGTTGACAAAACTCTTCCATAGCGCCTTTGGATAGATTGGTGCCATTGTCAGTTATGATGCTATGCGGAAAGCCGAAGCGGAAAATTACCTTTTTCATAAATTGAACCGCCGTGGCTGCATCGCACTTGCTAACCGGCTCAGCCTCCACCCACTTCGTGAATTTGTCAACTGCCACCAAGAGGTGAGTCTTCTTATCCTTGGACCGTTTAAAAGGCCCAACCATATCAAGCCCCCAGACCGCAAAGGGCCAAGTGATTGGGATCATTCTCAACTCCTGAGCCGGCACATGAGCCCGTCGTGAGAACCTTTGGCAACCATCACATTTACTGACCAAGTCCTCTGCATCAGCGTGAGCCGTCGGCCAATAAAAACCATGACGGAAAGCTTTGGCCACAAGGGATTTTGAGCCGGCATGATGGCCACAATCCCCTTCATGGATCTCGCGCAAGATCTCTTGACCTTCCTCAAGGGAAATACAACGCTGAAATGCCCCTGAAACACTGCGATGATGCAACTCGCCGTCGATGACAATCATTGACTTAGCCCGCCGGTTTATTTTCCTGGCCAAAGTTTCATCCTCAGGCAACTCTCCCCGGGTTATATAAGCCAGATATGGTATTGTCCAGTCTGGTATGACATGAAGAGCCGCCACCAGTCGTGCCTCCGGGTCAGGGATAGCCAAGTCCTCCTCCGTAGGCAACCTAACCGAAGGGTTATACAGGACATCCAAGAAAGTGTTAGGCGGCACCGGTTTTCGCTGAGAACCTAGCCGGCTTAAAGCATCAGCCGCCTCGTTCTTCCTGCGATCAATGTGCTCCACTTGGTATCCCTGAAAGTGCCCAGCAATGGCATCAACCTCGCGGCGATAAGCCGCCATGAGAGGGTCCTTAGAATCCCAGGTGCCTGATACTTGTTGAGCCACCAAGTCTGAGTCACCAAAGCACCTTACCCGGCTTAAGCTCATCTCCTTAGCCACCCGAAGACCGTGGAGCAAAGCCTCGTATTCAGTCGCATTGTTAGTGCAAGGAAACATCAACCGTAGCACATAATGGAACTTGTCACCTTTAGGGGAAGCCAATACAACACCAGCCCCCGAGCCTTCCAACTGTCTGGACCCATCGAAGTGGATAGTCCAATAAGTGTTATCCGGCTTTTGCTCAGGCACTTGAGACTCTGTCCAATCCTTGATGAAATCCACCAAAGCCTGAGATTTAACAGCAGTGCGTGGCACATATTTGAGACCATGAGGTCCAAGTTCTATAGCCCACTTAGCAATTCGCCCTGTGGCCTCTCTATTTTGAATGATATCGCCAAGAGGGGCAGAACTGACCACAGTGATGGCATGACCCTGAAAATAATGCTTAAGCTTCCGGCTCGCCATGAACACACCATATACGAGCTTCTGCCAATGCGGGTACCGCTGCTTGGACTCAATGAGAACCTCGCTGACATAATAAACCGGCCGCTGAACCGGATGCTCCTTACCCGCCTCCTTGCGCTCCACCACAATAGCCACGCTGACAGCTCTCGCGTTTGCCGCCACATACAGCAGCAAGGGTTCCTTATCAACCGGAGCAGGAAGGACTGGGGGCTCTGCCAGCTGCTTTTTCAAATCCTCAAAAGCGGTATTAGCGGCATCATCCCAGACAAAGTTATCAGTTTTCTTCATCAACTGATATAATGGCATAGCCTTCTCACCCAAACGGCTTATGAACCGGCTTAAAGCAGCGATGCGACCCGCCAAACGCTGAACGTCATTTATACACACCGGTTTGGCTAGGGAGGTGATGGCCTTGATCTTCTCCGGGTTAGCCTCAATGCCTCTGTCAGAAACCAAGAAGCCCAACAGTTTGCCTGCAGGAACACCAAAAACACACTTGGCCGGGTTAAGCATCATCTTATAGATCCGTAGATTATCGAAGGTTTCCCTTAAGTCATCTATCATGGTTTCCTCCTTGATGGATTTAACCACGATATCATCCACGTAAGCGTGAACGTTGCGCCCGATCTGTTTATGAAGACAATTCTGTACACAACGCTGGTAAGTCGCCTATGCACACTTGAGTCCAAAGGGCATAGACACATAGCAGAAGGCTCCAAAGGGAGTGATGAACGCCGTCTTCTCCTGGTCCTTAACTACCATCTTAATCTGATGATACCCGGAATAGGCATCCAAGAAACTTAAGCGTGCACAACCTGCCGTATCATCAATGATTTGATCAATACGGGGGAGAGCAAAAGGATCAGCCGGACACGCCTTGTTCAAGTCCGTGTAGTCCACACACATCCGCCAGGTGCCGTTCTTCTTGAGTACAAGCACCGGGTTAGCCAACCACTCCGGGTGAAAAACTTCAACAATGAACCCGGCCGCCAAGAGCCGGGCCACTTCTTCACCAATAGCTTTCCGCCTCTCTTCGTTAAACCGTCGAAGGAACTGTCTGACCGGCTTAAATTTTGGATCAACATTGAGAGTGTGCTCAGCGAGTTCTCTAGGTACACCTGGCATGTCAGAAGGTTTCCACGCGAAGATGTCCCTATTCTCACGGATGAACTCGATGAGCGCGCTTTCCTATTTCGGGTCCAGATTTGCACTGATGCTAAACTGCTGAGACGAGTCACCTAGAACAAAATCAACAAGTTTAGTCTCATCAGCTGACTTAAATTTCATTGCTGGTTCATTCTCCGTGGTTGGCTTTTTCAGAGAGGTCATATCTGTTGGGTCAACATTGTCTTTGTAAAACTTCAACTCCTCTGTAGCACAAATAGACTCTGCATAAGCCGCGTCGCCTTCCTCGCACTCTAGAGCCATCTTTCGGCTGCCGTGAACCGTAATAGTCCCGTTGTGACCCGGCATTTTGAGCTGTAAGTACACATAGCACGGCCGTGCCATGAACTTGGCATAAGCCGTCCGTCCAAATATAGCATGGTATGGACTTCTTATCTTGACCACCTCAAAGGTCAGCTTCTCCACCCTGTAGTTGTTCTCATCACCAAAAGCCACTTCCAATTCGATCTTGCCGACCGGATAAGCCGACTTACCGGGTACCACACCATGGAAGATAGTGTTTGACTGGCTGAGGTTCTTATCGACTAGCCCCATACGACGGAAAGTCTCATAATAGAGGATATTGATGCTGCTACCCCCATCCATGAGTACCTTTGTGAACTTGTAACCTCCCACTTGAGGAGCTACCACCAAGGCCAAGTGGCCCGGGTTATCCACCCGGGGAGGGTGATCCTCCCTACTCAATACTATAGGCTGCTCAGACCACCGCAAGTAACGTGGAACTGCCGGCTCAACAGCATTCACAGCCCTCTTGTGAAGCTTCTGATCTCGTTTGCACAAACTAGTGGTGAACACATGATACTATCCACCGCTAAGCTGCTTTGGGTTGGTCTGATATCCCCCTGCTGCTGTTGATGACCCTGACCAGACTGCTGATTAAAGCCCCCTTGACCGTTCTGAGGACCGGAATTTGAGCCGTCGCCCGGGCCATGAAAGCCGCCGGCGCCTGAGCCGCCGCCCACATTGTAGCTCTTAAAGGCCTTCATGATCGCGCAATCCTTCCACAGATGAGTCGCTGGCTTCTCTCTAGAGCCATGCCTTGGACAAGGTTCATTCAACAGCTGCTCCAGCGTTGGACCTGACCCGCCGCCTCGGGGAGGGGGCCTCCCCTTGCGTCGCTGGTTATTACCTTGGGAGTTGGCGTTGGCTACAAACTCTAGGCTGCCATCGGCCTTACGCTTGCCTCCTACTTGGTTCCCCGGGTTAAACTGAGGACCCTTGCCATTGGCGTTCTTCTTTCCCTTCCCTGCCCTTTCATCGTCTGAAGGGGGATCCTTGGTACCATCGGAATCGGCGTACTTGACAAGAGCCGCCATTAGGGTACCCATATCGGTGCAGTCGCGCTTAAGCCGCCCGAGTTTCATCTTAAGGGGCACAAAGCGACAGTTCTGTTCCAACATTAAGACTGCAGAGCCAACATCCATCTTATCTGATGAATGTATGATCTCCTTGACCCGGCGAACCCAATGGGTCGTGGATTCACCCTCCTGCTGCTTACAGTTAGTCAGATCCACAATTGACATAGACTGCCTACAGGTATCTTTGAAGTTTTGAATGAACCGGGCTTTCAGCTCAGCCCAAGACCCAATGGAGTTCGGTGGTAGCCCTTTCAACCACGTGCGGGCAGTTCCATCTAACATCATGGTGAAATATTTGGCCATGGCCGCCTCACTGACCTCTAGCAATTCCATAGCCATCTCATAACTCTCAATCCAGGCTGCAGGCTGTAAGTCCGCTGTATAGTTAGGCACCTTCCTAGGGCCCTTGAAGTCCTTAGGTAGACGTTCATTACAGATGGCTGGCACCAAACAAGGGACACCCCCGGTCCTGGTGGAAATACCCACATCAACGGACGTCGTCGGATAAGCAGGGGGGGTCTGATAAGCCGTCAATTGAGGCACCTGCTCCGCCTCTTGCCGCGCTTGGTCTGCTGCATAAAAGGCTCCATTATGAGCTGGGCCATGGCCAGGGGGCGGGTCATGGCGTCGGACATTACTTGAGCCGGTTGCTGAGACCATGTGCCGGCTGTAACTCGGGCTCTGGCCTGGACGAGGGGTCGAGTGGATCCTGTCCCGGCTATAGGAGTACGCCTCTTGCTGTGCCAGTGCCGTCTGCAGGAGTTCCCTGACCCGGCGGGTTTCGATGGCCGCCAGAGAGTCACCGTCAACGGGGAGAACCGCCAGTCGTGCTGCCGCAGCCACCATGTTCTCCAGTGGGTTATCATAATGACCCGGGGGTATTGGCACATATTGAGGCAGGGCAGGGGGCACCTGGGGAGGCCCCATCACTCGTGGCTGAATAAGGGGTCCAGACCCGGGCGCAATGACCCCTGGCGGGTTACTAGACCCTGCACCCGGCGTGTTGAAGAGATTGCATGGATCGTAAACCGGTGGGAGTCGAGACTGGGCCTTCTGATGCCTCCTTCTCATGACCTCGTTGGCCACGTTCTGATCCATCGTGAGTTGGAAGGACTGCGCCTGAATCAGCTGAGTCCGGGCGTCGAGAGCCGCCCGTTCCGCAGCCAGCCTGATCCCTTCCGCTGGAAGATCCTCTTTAGCTTTTATCAAATCCAATTTTAACTGTGCCACCTCCGCATCATGCTGAGCTTGATTCGCTGGGTCAACCGTGGCGGTTAACAGGGCCGTCATCTTGTCCGTGAGATCCATCAGCACCTGAGCCGGAGAAGGCACCGGGTTTCCCGATCCAGCAGCGGGGTTCTGAACAGGCTGCACACCAGCCATAAAAACTCCCACCTGACTTGGTGGCTCAAAAGGGTCCGGAATACTGTCGCCATCGGAACAACCTATGAGCCTGCCATCTTGAAGCTGGTACAACGAGTTTGACTCATCGGTGGCCGACTCGCCGTCAGAGCCGGCGGCCGCCTCATCACCGGACCCAGATGGATCAGAGGGCCCTCCATGGATGCATCCCACAAAAGCGCGCCTTAAGGCAGGCGGGGCCCAGGCGGGTCGTGCGCGCTGAGCCGTTTCGATGAGATCGGCGCGGAGACCCGGTGCGGGGCCCGGCTCACCGATCTTGCCAATGAAGACATGAATTCCGCCAAAGGGGACCCGGTACCCGTACTCAATTGAGCCGGCGTCGGGGCCCCAGTCCGCATCGTCGATGTAGAGCTTGCCGCGATGACTCTTGGTCATCCGGCCTACAGCGTATCCCTTGAGCCCTTCGAAGCTGCCCTTCAAGAACTCAAATCCACCGTGCGCGAGCCCCACGGTGGGCGCCAACTGTCGTGGAATTGTCACGGCAGATGTCCTCGAGCTAGGACTTAGTCGTGGAGCCATCGCAACCAGGAAGCTTGAAGGGGTTATGCGGGACAAGGAACACGAGGGTTTATATTGGTTCGGCCCCTTACGTTGAAGGTAAAAGCCTACGTCCAGTTTGAGGTGATATTGATTAGGGTTACGATCGCCGGGGAGCTAAACAGCTATGCCCGGCTCTCGGTTAGGTTATTCTCGCCCCTAAGCCGCTGCCGGGTCGTCCCTTTATATAGGGAGGCTGACGTCCAGCAGCCCTTAGAGTCCCGGCCGGCTCATAAGAGTGTCCGGCTCGGACTCTAAACTATACTTGCCTTATACTACAAGTTCTACTATAATGATTGTAATTATAGGCCTTAAGCTATATCTGGGTCTCAGCCCATCTCTTGGCCCATCGTCTTGAAACTTGGCTCCGGGCTTCTGGCAACAACCGTACGAGTAACCCGGCCCCTCCTGGCGGGTGACTCTAAGGTCTATATCCTCAACACTTTTGCTATAAAGAGTAATGATGATTATATTTATAAAACTTGTCATGATTATGAGTACCCATTCTCTGAACATTACTCTTTTAATGTGGAAACAATTTATAGTATTCGAGTTTCTTATGATACTCCCACTATTCCGAATTAGAAGAATTTTGCTTATGTGGAGAGTAATAAAATTTCTATGCAAGTAGATCATGAAAAGAATGCTTTTATGTGCTGGTTATATGGTTGAATTCATTCATGATGCTACTGAAAATTATTATGATAGAGGATCATATGCTTCTACATATTGCAATAATATCAAGTTTCCTCTCTGTGTTGAAAATCTTGAAGATTTGCTTGTTTTGCCTTCCTATGCTAGTTGATTATTGTTCCTATAAGTTGTTTGCTCACAAAATCCATATGCATAGGAAGTGGGTTAGACTTAAATGTGCTAGTAATATTCTTCATGATGCTCTCTTTATGTTTCAATTCTTTTGTCTTATGTGAGCATCATTTAAATCATCATGCCTAGCTAGGGGCGTTAAACGTTAGCGCTTGTTGGGAGGCAACCCAATTTTATTTTAGTTTCTTGCTTTTTGCTCCTGTTTAGTAGTAAATAATCCATCTAGCCTCTGTTTAGATGTGGTTTTATGTTTTAATTAGTGTTTTTGCCAAGTAGAACCTTTGGAAAGACTTGGGTGAAGTCTTTTTTATCTTGCTGTAAAAAACAGAAACTTTAGCGCTCACGAGATTAGCTACAACTTTTTACTGGATAGTGATATTTAGTTGATTCTTTTTGCATATGATTAATAGACAAATTCCTAAGTTCCACCAATTTATTTAAGAATTGTTGGAGTTACAGAAGTATTCGAATGATACAGATTACTACAGACTGTTCCGTTTTTGACAGATTCTGTTTTCATTGTGTCGTTTGCTTATTTTGATGAATCTATGAGTAGTATCGGAGTGTATGAACCATAGAGAAGTTAGAATACAGTAGATATTACACCAATATGAATTTATAATGAGTTCACAACAGTACCTAACTGGTGATTTATTTTCTTAACGGAGCTAACGAGTTTTCTGTTAAGTTTTGTGTTGTGAAGTTTTCAAGTTTTGGGTAATGATTCGATGGACTATGGAATAAGGAGTGGCAAGAGCCTAAGTTTGGGGATTCCCAAGGCACCCCAAGGTAATATTCAAGGACAACCAAGAGCCTAAGCTTGGGGCTGCCCCGGAAGGCATCCCCTCCTTCTTCTTCGTTCGTCGGTAACTTTACTTGGAGCTATATTTTTATTCACCACATGTTATGTGTTTTGCTTGGAGCGTCATTTTATTTTCTTTTGTTTTGCTTGCTGTTTTAATAAAATACCAAGATCTGAAATTCTTAAATGTTAGAGAGTCTTCACATAGTTGCATAATTATTCGACTACTCATTGATCTTCACTTATATCTTTCGGAGTAGTTTGTTGTTTGCTCTAAGTGCTTCATTTATATCTTGAAGAAATAGATGAACTATCATGCTTCACTTATATTATTTTGAGAGTCTTAAACAGCATGGCAATTTTCTTTGGTTATGAATTTAGTCCTAATATGATGGGCACCCAAGAGGGATATAATAAAAACTTCCATATAAAGTGCATTGAATACTATGTGAAGTTTGATTCCTTATGATTGTTTTGAGATATGAGGATGGTAATATTAGAGTCATGCTAGTGAGTAGTTGTGAATTTGAGAGATACTTGTGTTAAAGTTTGTGATTCCCATAGCATGCATGTATGGTGAACCGTTATGTGATGAAGTCGGAGCATGATTTATTTATTGATTGTCTTCCTTATGAGTGGCGGTCGGGGACGAGCGATGGTCTTTCCCCACCAATCTATCCCCCTAGGAGCATGCGCGTAGTACTTTGTTTCGATAACTAATAGATTTTTGCAATAAGTATGTGAGTTCTTTATGACTAATGTTGAGTCCATGGATTATACGCACTCTCACCCTTCCACCATTGCTGGCCTCTCTAATACCGCGCACCTTTCGCCGGTATCATACACCCACCATATACCTTCCTCAAAACAGCCACCATACCTACCTACTATGGCATTTCCATAGCCATTCCCATGCAACTTACCACTGTTCCGTTTATTATGACACACCTCATCATTGTCATATTGCTTTGCATGATCATGTAGTTGACATTGTATTTGTGGCAAAGCCACCGTTCATAATTCTTTCATACATATCACTCTTGATTCATTGCACATCCCGGTACACCGCCGGAGGCATTCATATAGAGTCATATTTTGTTCTAAGTATTGAGTTGTAATTATTGAGTTGTAAGTAAATAAAAGTGTGATGATCATCATTATTAGAGCATTGTCCCAGTGAGGAAAGGATGATGGAGACCATGATTCCCCCACAAGTCGGGATGAGACTCCGGACGGAAAAAAGAGGCCAAAGAAGCCCAAATAAAAAAAAGAGGCCATAAAAAAAAGAGAAGGCCCAAATAAAAAATAAAATAAAAAAATGAGAGAAAAAGAGAGAAGGGACAATGCTACTATCCTTTTACCACGCTTGTGCTTCAAAGTAGCAGCATGATCTTCATGATAGAGAGTCTCCTATGTTGTCACTGTCATATACTAGTGGGAATTTTACATTATAGAACTTGGCTTGTATATTCCAATGATGGGCTTCCTCAAATTGCCCTAGGTCTTCGTGAGCAAGCAAGTTGGATGCACACCCACTTAGTTTCTTCTTTTGAGCTTGCATACACTTATAGCTCTAGTGCATCCGTTGCATGGCAATCCCTACTCACTCACATTGATATCTATTGATGGGCATCTCCATAGTCCGTTGATACGCCTAGTTGATGTGAGACTATCTTCTCCTTTTTGTCTTATCCACAACCACCATTCTATTCCACCTATAGTGCTATGTCCATGGCTCACGCTCATGTATTGCGTGAAGATTGAAAAAGTTTGAGAACATCAAAAGTATGAAACAATTGCTTGGCCTGTCATCGGGGTTGTGCATGATTTAAATATTTTGTGTGATGAAGATAGAGCATAGCCAGACTATATGATTTTGTAGGGATAGCTTTCTTTGGCCATGTTATTTTGAGAAGACATGATTACTTTGCTAGTATGCTTGAAGTATTATTGTTTTCATGTCAATATTAAACTTTTATCTTGAATCTTATGGATCTGAATATTTTTGCCACAATAAAGAAAATTACATTGAGAATTATGTTAGGTAGCATTCCACATCAAAAAAATTGTTTTTATCATTTACCTACTCGAGGACGAGGAGGAATTAAACCCCTTTCCTCTGCATGACCTGTCATTGCCACAGTAAATAGATGAAACCCACTAGCATGAGTAGGAGTTGTTTCAGCCCTGATGTGCCTACTCATTCATGCCTGTTGTCATGCCTGCTACTGCTTAGAGTTGAGTCAGGTCTAATTCATCGGGGATGAATTGGAATGTGGTGAACATGTCCTACTGTTGAGAGCTAAGTGTGTGAATACGATTTGGTAAAGGTAGCGGTGACAGGCCATGTAGGAGTACATGGTGGGTTGTCTCATTGCAACCGTCCTCAGGAACTGAGTTCTGTGTTTGTGATCCATGAACAGCTACTACCACGCATTGGAATGCTTAAGTGCCCCTCTCGGCTTCTTAACCACCCTTGTCCTCTGTCCAGGAGTTGCAAGAAGTTTCTGGTGTTTGTAGTATGCTGGAGGCCGTGCGCAGCGCTGACCCGAGGGGTGGGCTGTGATGCGGTAGGCATGTGGCCGGGTATGCCGGGCGCCCGTTTGGTGTCGCGGAACCCTGTACACATCGTTCGGGGCCGTATGTGGAAACCTCGACCGGACTCCCTGCGGATGGAACCTGAATAGGCGACAAACCTGGACTAGAGACTTGAGTGTTTAGGTAGGCCATGGCCGACACCCTCGTTGGGCTTCCGCTTGAAGGTTGCCGAGTACATGTCGTGTAAACGGCGGTAAGTGGTGAGAGCGTATGTGAAGAAGTACACCCCTGCAGGGTTAACATCATCTATTCGAATAGCCGCGTCCATGGTAAAGGACCTCTGGGTTGCCTATACAGTTCATAGATAACTTGAAGTGGATACTATAAAACTCGCAAGATAAGCGTGAGTGCTATGGATGGCCTTCTCGTAGGGAGACGGGAGCGGATCCATAGTGGTGTATTGATATGGTGAATATGTGGACTCGTGTGCGCCACCTCAAAAGAGTTACTTGCAGTCGTAGTTCAGGATAGCCACCGAGTCAAAGCTGGCTTGCTGCAGTTAAACTCCACCACCCCCTTTGTTGATACTGATGCATATGTAGCTAGTTCTGATGTAAGTCTTGCTGGGTACATTTGTACTCACGTTTTCTTAATTTATGTTTTTGCAGAGAGACTTCAGTCTCACTAGTAGTTCCGCGTGGACTTCGACGTTTAGCTTGTTACCTCAGCTACGATCTTGTGCCCTCGGCAGGGTCTTGTAGACAGTCAGGCTTCTTAGCCTTTTCCATTTGTAGTTGTCTGTACTCAGACAAGATAAGCTTCCGCATGTGCTTGTTGCTTGTATGACTTGAATGCTGGGTCATCAGACCCATGTTTGTAATATCTGGCTCTTCGGAGCCTAACGAATAAATACTTTGAGTTGTAGAGTTTTGTTGTGATGCCATGTTGTATTTACACATATCGGGGTCTTGACAAGGGAGGACGGAGGAGGAGGGTGGCCGACGAAGGATTACCGAGTGCAGCGAGGAGGAGGAGGTGATGACGGCACAGAGGGAGGAGGGGTAGGCGACGGTGACCGGCGGGGAAGGATCGGCGCGGGGGGGGGGGGTTGAGGGGGGAGATCGAGTGAGTGTGAGTGTGAGTGGATCGGAGAGAGGAGAGTGAGAGGTGAAAAATAGAATGGCTTAGCAGTAGTGCGCTATAGGGAAAGGCGCTACTGCTAAATGACCTAGAAGTAGCGCCTTTCAGTCAGAACGCGCTACTGCTATATGTCAGCATGTAAAAATAAACATC
>NC_057814.1:226186967-226188340 GCF_018294505.1 Triticum aestivum | reverse complement strand
AGGAGGAGGAGGTGATGACGGCACAGAGGGAGGAGGGGTAGGCGACGGTGACCGGCGGGGAAGGATCGGCGCGGGGGTGGGGGGTTGAGGGGGGAGATCGAGTGAGTGTGAGTGTGAGTGGATCGGAGAGAGGAGAGTGAGAGGTGAAAAATAGAATGGCTTAGCAGTAGTGCGCTATAGGGAAAGGCGCTACTGCTAAATGACCTAGAAGTAGCGCCTTTCAGTCAGAACGCGCTACTGCTATATGTCAGCATGTAAAAATAAACATCAAAAATACATCGATCATCAATGATCTTTTTGTGTACAATCTGATTTGTCAACATGAGTCCCCACCGGTTTATGAACCAGTGAAGACTCATATTGCGGCCACAAATTCTACACATAGAGTTCAATGAAGACCCAGTGCTTCTGATAGTTTGAGAAGTAACATATTTAAGGTGGTAGAAACCCTCTTCGCGGAGCGAGGTGGGACTAAAATTTTGTAGTAAACTTAGTAGTAGCGGGTATTGTGGGAATGCGCTACTGCTATGGTCTGTAGCAGTAGCGCTCTTCGTATTAACACGCTGCTGCTAGAACTAGCTTCGCGGTGGGGTCATGGCAATTATAGCAGTAGCGCGGTTTACAGCAGGCGCGCTACTGCTACATTTATTTCAGCAGCGAGTTCTGTGGGAGAGCGCTACTGCTACATAGCAGCAGCGCCTTATTTTAAAACGCGCTGCTGGTAAGATTCCGTGTATAGGCTTTTCACTATTAGTGCTCGGTGACCTCCCACACTACCTCTTTGCCCTATAAATTGCCAAATATTCTAGAAACCCTTGGGGAGTCGATAGATCGGAAGTTCCGCCGCCGCAAGCCTTTGTAGCCACAAAAAACCAATCTAGACCCCGTACCAGCACTCCGCCGGAGGGGGAAATCATCACCGGTGGCCATCTTCATCATCCCGGCGGCCACCATCACTACTGGAATCAGCTAATTTGCCATCTGCCAGCTCTTTGCCGTCTGCTAGCTGACGGCAAAGAAGCTCTTTGCCATCAGCTACCCAAAAGCAGACGGCAAAGAAAGGGCAGACGGCAAAGAAGCTCTTTGCCGTCTGCCAGCTCTTTGCCATCGGCCAGCGGACGGCAAAGAATCTTTGCCGTCCGCTGGCGGACGGCAAAGAGTGAGGTGGCCCCCACCCCCCGCCCGTTTTTGAAAAACTTAACGGGCCACCTCTTTGCCGTCCGCTAGCAGACGGCAAAGAGGCAAAAAAGCGGACGGCAAAGGGGGGCGGAGGGCAAAGAGCCTACTACCTAACGGCCCGTACCCCCCGCCCGTTACTCACTTCTTCCCTCTCCCTCGCCGTTTCTCTCCTCCCATGCCGCCGCCCGCCGCGC